>NW_007749625.1:10012-10769 GCF_000696425.1 Galeopterus variegatus | reverse complement strand
CTGATGAGTTTACTTTGATCGATGAGCTCGGTCTGATGAGTTTACTTAGATCAATCAGCTCAGTCTGGTGAGTTTACTTAGATCAATGAGCTCGGCGTGATGAGTTTACTTAGATCGATGAGCTCGGTCTGAGAAGTTTAGTTAGATCGATGAGCTCGGTCCGATGAGTTTACTTAGGTCGATGAGTTCGGTCCGATGAGTTTATATAGATCAATTAGCTTTCTCTGATGAGATTACTTAGATCGATGAGCTTGCTCTGATGAGTGTTGATGAGTTTACTTAGATCGATGAGCTCGGTCTGATGAGTTTACTTAGATCGATGAGCTCGGTCCGATGAGTTTATTTAGATCGATTAGCTTTCTTTGATGAGTTTACTTAGATCTATGAGCTTGGTCTGATAAGTTTAATTAGATCGATGAGCTCGGTATGATGAGTTTACTTAGGTCGATGAGCTCAGTCTGATGAGTTTACTTAGATCAATGTGCTTGATCTGATTAGCATACTTAGATCGATGAACTCAGTCTGATGAGTTTACTTAGATCGATGAGCTACGTCTGATGAGTTTAATTTGATCGATGAGCTTGCTATGATGAGTTTATGTAGATCGATGAGCTTGGTTTGATGACTTTAATTAGTTCAATGATCTTTGTCTGATGAGTTTAATTAGATCGATGTGCTCAGTCTGATGAGTTTATCTAGATCGATGAGCTTGCTCTGATGAGTTTACTTAGATCGATGAGCTTGGTCTGATGAGTTT
>NW_007749625.1:7320-7998 GCF_000696425.1 Galeopterus variegatus | reverse complement strand
TTTACTTAGATAGGTGAGCACGGTCTGATGAGTTTAGTTAGGTCGATGTACTTGGTATGATGAGTTTAGTTTCATCGATGATCTCGGTCTGATGAGTTTAGTTTGATCGATGAGCTTGCTCTGATGAGTTTACTTAGATCGATGATCTTGGTCTGATTAGTTTAATTAGATCAATGAGCTCGGTGTGATGAGTTCACTTAGATCGATTAGCTCGGTCTGATAAGTTTACTTTGATCGATGAACTCGGTCTGATGAGTTTACGTAGATAGATGAGCACGGTCTGATGAGTTTACTTAGGTCGATGTACTTGGTATGATGAGTTTAGTTTGATCGATGAGCTCGGTGTGATGAGTTCATTTAGATCGATTAGCTCGGTCTGAGGAGTTTACTTAGACCGATTAGCTTTCTCTGATGAGTTTACTTAGATCGATGTGCCTGTTCTGATGAGTTTACTTTGATCGAACAGCTTGGTCTGATGAGTTTACTTAGATCGATGAGTTCGGTCTGATGAGTTTAATTTGATCGATGAGCTTGGTCTGATGAGTTTATTTAGATTGATGAGCTTTGTCTGATGACTTTAATTAGATCGATGATCTTTGTCTGATGTGTTTAATTAGATCGATGTGCTCAGTCTGATGAGTTTAATTAGATCGATGAGCTTGCTCTGATGAGTTTATT
>NW_007749625.1:4957-5819 GCF_000696425.1 Galeopterus variegatus | reverse complement strand
ATGAGTTTACTTAGATTGATGAGTTCGGTCTGATGAGTTTAATTTGATCAATGAGCTTGCTGTGATGAGTTTATTTAGATTGATGAGCTTGGTCTGATGACTTTAATTAGATCGATGATCTTTGTCTGATGAGTTTATATAGATCGATGTGCTCAGTCTGATGAGTTTAATTAGATCCAGGTCCGATGTGTTTATTTAGATCGATTAGCTTTCTCTGATGAGTTTAATTAGATCGATGAGCTTGGTCTGATAAGTTTAGTTAGATCGATGAGCTCGGTCCGATGAGTTTACTTAAGTCGATGAGCTTGGTCCGATGTGTTTATTTAGATCGATTAGCTTTCTCTGATGAGTTTACTTAGATCGATGAGNTTAGATCGATGAGCTCGGTCTGATGAGTTTACTTAGGTCGATGAGCTCGGTCCGATGAGTTTATTTAGATCGATTAGCTTTCTCTGATGAGTTTACTTAGATCGATGAGCTTGCTCTGATGAGTTTACTTAGATCTATGAGCTTGGTCTGATAAGTTTAATTAGATCGATGAGCTCGGTCTGATAAGTTTACCTAGGTCGATGAGCTCAGTCTGATGAGTTTACTTAGGTCGATGAGCTCAGTCTGATGAGTTTATTTAGATCAATTAGCTTTCTCTGATGAGTTTACTTAGATCGATGAGCTCGGTCTGATGAGTTTACTTTGATCGATGAGCTCGGTCTGATGAGTTTGCTTAGATCAATCAGCTCTGTCTGGTGAGTTTACTTAGATCGATGAACTCGGCGTGATGAGTTTACTTAGATCGATGAGCTCGGTCTGATGAGTTTATTTAGATCGATGAGCTTGCTCTGATGAGTTTACTTAGATCAATGAG
>NW_007749625.1:4027-4234 GCF_000696425.1 Galeopterus variegatus | reverse complement strand
GTCTGATGAGTTTACTTAGATCGATGAGCTCGGTCTGATGAGTTTACTTTGATCGATGAGCTCGGTCTGATGAGTTTACTTAGATCAATCAGCTCGGTCAGGTGAGTTTACTTAGATCGATGAGCTTGGCGTAATGAATTTACTTCGATCGATGAGCTCGGTCTGATGAGTTTACCTAGATTGAGTAGCTTTCTCTGATGAGTTTAC
>NW_007749625.1:1851-3114 GCF_000696425.1 Galeopterus variegatus | reverse complement strand
CAATGATCTTTGTCTGATGAGTTTAATTAGATCGATGTGCTCAGTCTGATGAGTTTATTTAGATCGATGAGCTTGCTCTGATGAGTTTACTTAGATCAATGAGCTTGGTCTGATGAGTTTAATTAGATCGATTATCTTTCTCTGATGAGTTTACTTGGAACGATTACCTTGGTATGATAAGTTTAATTTGATCGATGAGCTCGTTCCGATGAGTTTACTTAGGTCAATGAGCTCAGTCTGATGAGTTTACTTAGATTGAAGTGCTTGGTCTGATTAGCATACTTAGATCGATGATCCCGGTCTGATGAGTTTACGTAGATCGAACATCTTGGTCTGATGAGTTTACTTAGATCGATGATCTTGGTCTGATTAGTTTACTTAGATCAATGAGCTCGGTGTGATGTGTTTACTTTGATCGATTAACTCGGTCTGAAGAGTTTACTTAGATAGGTGAGCACGGTCTGATGAGTTTACTAAGGTCGATGTACTTGGTATGATGAGTTTAGTTTCATCGATGTCCTCGGTCTGATGAGTTTACTTAGATCGATGAGCTCGGTCAGATGAGTTTACTTAGATCGATTAGCTTTCTCTGATGGGTTTACTTAGATCGATGTGCCTGGTCTGATGAGTTTAATTTGATCGATGAGCTTGGTCTGATGAGTTTAATTTGATCGATGAGCTTGCTCTGATGAGTTTATTTAGATTGATGAGCTTGGTCTGATGACTTTAATAAGATCGATGATCTTTGTCTGATGAGTTTAATTAGATCGATGTGCTCAGTCTGATGAATTTAATTAGATCGATTAGCTTGCTCTGATGAGTTTATTTAGATCGATGAGCTTGGTCTGATGAGTTTAATTAGATCGATTATCTTTCTCTGATGAGTTTACTTAGATCGATGACCTTGGTCTGATAAGTTTAATTTGATCGATGAGCTCGGTCCGATGAGTTTACTTAGGTCGATGAGCTCAGTCTGATGAGTTTACTTAGATTGAAGTGCTTGGTCTGATTAGCATACTTAGATCGATGATCTTGGTCTGATGAGTTTACTTAGATCGAACATCTTGGTCTGATGAGTTTACTTAGATCGATGATCTTGGTCTGATTAGTTTACTTAGATCAATGAGCTCGGTGTGATGTGTTTACTTTGATCGATGAACTCGGTCTGAAGAGTTTACTTAGATAGGTGAGCACGGTCTGATGAGTTTACTTAGGTCGATGTACTTGGTATGATGAGTTTAGTTTCATCGATGTCCTCGGTCT
>NW_007749625.1:0-332 GCF_000696425.1 Galeopterus variegatus | reverse complement strand
GAGCTTGGTCTGATGAGTTTACTTGGATCGATGAGCCCAGTCTGATGAGTTTACTTAGATCCATGAGCTCGGTCTGATGAGTTTACGTAGATCGATGAGCTCGGTCTCATGAGTTTACTTAGATCGATGTGCTCAGTCTGATGAGTTTATTTAGATCGATGTGCTTGGTCTGATTAGCATACTTAGATCGATGAGCTCAGTCTGATGAGTTTACTTAGATCGATGAGCTGGGTCTGATGAGTTTACTTTGATCGATGAGCTCGGTCTGCTTAGTTTACTTAGATCAATCAGCTCGGTCTGGTGAGTTTACTTAGATCGATGAGCTCGGCGTC
>NW_007749624.1:1191-10769 GCF_000696425.1 Galeopterus variegatus | reverse complement strand
GGGATCCGAACCCTCGGGCGGGAGCGCTGCCGCGCTTCCCAAGCGGCGCACTATCCATTGCACCACTGGGTCGACCCAGGATAGAGTGATTTCTAAATAAGCCATTATGAAGCCCAATAACTTCATATACTTCATAAAAATCACGGTGTTAAAAACAAAACAGATTAAGTTTGGTTTTATGTACTTTTGGTGTCTACGCCAAGTAAGACTAAACTTTTAAAAATATAATTATAATCGAGACTATCCCAATTTTCCAATATGTACTAATAGTATACCTTGCTTCATTTAAAAAATTAAAATGCACATATAAATAAAATCTGTTACTTAATACTTATTTTAAACTTTTTAATTCTTTTTCTATTTTTTTCCCTGAATAAATATTAGTTGAGCTAGTTATGAATTTAAAATAAGGATACTTTGATTCTAGTCTCTGTTTCACTGTATGTTAAGATTCTATACATTTGCGAGTCAGTTAAGTTCTCTATGAAATGATGATGATAATATTGGTGCTGCCTTTCACACAGAGCTATGAAACAACTTTTCAGAATGTATATGAAGCCCCAAGTGTACATCAACTTTGTAAGTTTTATTCAAATAAAAGACCACAAGAAGGTCTATGTGATTGAACAAGAAGGTTTATTGTATACAACATTTTTTAAGATATGCATTAACAATTGCTCGTGTCTGCAAACTAAACCTGAACTTGATTTAACACAAAACCAGTGCTTAGAAAATATTTGTTGGTTGAATCGATAAATAAATGTACGACTTTTGCCGTGTTAACCCATCATTTTTCAGAACAATTGTATCAGAATGTAAATGTCAATGCATGGCGTAAAGGTGCAAAAAAAGAGCAAATTTTTCTTGGGAGAAAAAATTTTGATCTAAGTGAATTTATGAAGACTTTCTTGTTGATTAATCAGTGTTCATTCGTGAATCAAATTTATAGATCAATGTTAATCCATGAACAACAATAAGTTTTTCAGCCAGGACTTCTTAGTTTCTTCAGTCTTTAACCAGGCCTCCTCTTTGTACCTTCTGTTTAGCTCATGCTAGACAGATTGGCAGTAATTTGTTGAACAATAAAATAATTTACTGATTTATTAAACAGTATACTGAACTTTGTTTCCTCAGCCTTGGCATGCTTAGAATATCAACATTTTTCAGATGGCGGAACAGGGGAACCACTTTTATTTTCTTACCTGAGGGACACATAGTCATTATTCTCATGGCTATCAGTGTCCTCTCCTGAAATACCATGTCAAAAGTTGGGGCGGGGTGGGGGGATTAAATTTGATACCGAAGTCCCACTGAGTGGAAAGCACTTTTTATATGAAATCTCATTAAATCCTATGACAAAATCTTTTTTAGTTAGTAATAATAAATTTCATTTTACAAATGAGAATACCAAGATTCTGAGAGTTAAAACTTTTTCCCAAGGTCACAGAAGCTAATTCAAGATTTGAAATTGGAATGGCCTGCTTCCTAAAACCTTATTTGTTTTGTTTGTTTGTTTTTGAGATGGAGCTATTTAAATAATTTTTTAAACATATAATGCTCATAGAGAAGGTGCATAAAATAAATATAGAGCAGAACGGATTATCAATAATGTGACAACCCTTTGTAACCACAACTCAGGTCATACGAGAAA
The DNA here is from genome assembly GCF_000696425.1 of Galeopterus variegatus. NCBI lineage: Eukaryota > Metazoa > Chordata > Mammalia > Dermoptera > Cynocephalidae > Galeopterus > Galeopterus variegatus. Next base: position 9,118 of record NW_007749624.1, on the reverse strand, counting down.
ATATTGCCAGCACTCAAGAAGACACCCCCTACCTGTGTCCTCTCTAAATCATTGCCCTTCCCTTCCAAAGTTATATGATATTTTGACTTCTAACACTTATTTATTTACATCTGCCTGTATAAATTATATTTTGGGAATAACACACACACAATCACATATGGAATATATTTGTTTGTGTCTTACTTTTTTCACCTATTATTGTCTGTGAAAATTGTCCGTGCTGTTATTGCATACATCTGTAGTTCACTCACTTTCATTGTTGTATAATATTTCAGTGCATACGTATACCACTCTTTATTCATCCATTGAAGGGCATTTGAGTAGTTTCCACTTTTAGAAAAATGATTATGCTAGTCCACTTAATTTTGTACATTTTTTGGTGAATATGCAACTCTGTGATCTTTTTATTGTACCACGACTGTTCACGTTTAATGAGGGTTTTCTTTATATATAGAGAGAATTTTTTATATGTATAATATATATATATAATAAATATATATATATATATATATGTTTTATATATAGCTGTTGTTTTATTACCTTCCCCCACTCACAGTAGGTAATGCAGTAAATGTTATTTTCTAGACTCTGGGCAAAAACAAGAGCTGATTTGGAAAAAATAGGTCCACAGCATCTTTTAACTTCTCATCCATCCATGAAAAGCATTCAGGAAGCATTTTGATGTTTCGCAGGTTTCTCCTTGCAATTAAGCTCATGTTTTACTCTAGTCTAGAATTCTATAAAAATATATTTTGTACAAACTTATATTCTATGCAAACATAAATTGTTATCATCAAACAAGTCAAATTTAAAACATTTGCATCCACCTTGACCTTGCTTCTCTTAGAATGTGTCGCTGAGGTGGATCATATTGACGTAGACATAAAGAAACTGACAATGAAAAACCTATTCCCTTATCTAGAAAATTATAAGTATAAGCTAAACATTCTTTAGTATTAGCTTATTATTGGCAATTATTGGGATCCTGTTATTTAATATTAATTTAAATAACAGTAATAACAAGAAAAATCCCACTTTACTGATAAGAAAACTTCAGCTCTTATCTCTGAATTGTACTTAACACAAAATGACTCTACATCCTACAGAGTGAATAACATGCTTCTGTAAGAGCTAATTGAGCAAATCACCAGTGAATTGCATTAGATCAAATATTATTGATTCTTAGTTAGCCATGTGGCAGAATCAATTTATTCTGCTGTATCTGGAAAAACTGGAAGATATAATTGTTTTATCGTTAAAAATATACAATATAGGAAAGACACTAGAAAGAAAAACTCTTTTCTGGGCTTGTATGCCTCCTGGATGATCAAATAATTTATATGTAGCTCAGTTTCTGAGTTGAAGTCAGCCATACAATGACAAAATCTAATGAGGTAAAGCAATTCTTTAGTTTAGAATTTCTCAAACTGGAGTTCCCAAAACAGTGTGCTACAAGGAAAGAAAAAAAAATTCAAGGACAAATAAATTTGTGAAATTTTGTGCATGGACTGCCTTGCAAATCAACACTTCCTTAACATGACAAATGGTACGGGAAGTCCTGAAGTAAAGAAGCCTGATTCACATCTGTGTCTAGCTTGTACCAGGCTCTGGTAGCTATAAGGTATGCCTGTATCGAATGTTGATATTTTCCCACTTATTTTCAATCCACTTTTTTCTCGCTCAAAGAGAATATGGCTTTTCTGTTCTGTTACTTAGGTTCTTGGTAACTCCAAAGATCCCTTTCATTTTTATTTGTCCTGGTCCATCATGGGAGTGGAAGTAATGGATGTTGGTTAGGAAAGTGGAGATGGACAAGCACCCTCCTAGATGGAGAGGCTAACCTCATGGGGAGGGAGGTGCTAGTAGTTAGTTTAAGGACTGCTAGCAATAGTGAGGAGGTCTACAGGAAGCACATGTTGTAACCTTCAGAGGAGCAGTAGTACCAAGAAAAATTAAAATCTAGCTCTTGATAGAGGGTTAGAAAGCTAATGAGCATCAGTGACCATGGTAAGCTAAAATCAAGGGAACCTCTAGAAAATTGCTGGGTCACAGAAGCATACGGGGTTATGGTAAAAACAACAGGAACAGGAATGACACGTTAAAAAATGACTGCAATTAGATTCCCTGCCAGTTTTAGCAGGTGAAAGCCAGGCCGGATTTAATTTGATCCGGGATGGATATGACTCAAAGCAGACATGATATCCATGACCTTCCCTGCACATCTCAGGCACACTCTCACCTTTGTAGATATTTGTTGTTTCTGACACATTTCTTCTCTTGTTTTATTGTATTTTTCTCTCTGTCCTGAGGCTCCTCTTATTCTCTCTATGTTATAGGTATTTGGTATAAATGCTTGCCTAAGCATGTGTCTTAGAAAACATACAGTGTTGTTTTAAGTATGTATTTGTATGTGTGTGTTAGTTTCATATACATCTTATTGCACTATAAATCGTGTTCTTATTTGTAACCTTTCTACTCAAAATATGCTTTTAAAATTTATTCTTTTTTTATGGTGTATACCTATAATTTGCTTTTGATTACTCCAATGTATTCCATAACTACATCTATTATAATTTGTATTTTCATTACCCTTGGCAGCTTCCAACTCACTGACTACCACGGATAATGTAACGATGAAATTCTTTATGTCTATCTCCACAAGGACACGTTTGATCTCATATGGGGAGGGATCTCAGGTAACAGGTCAGACAAGTACTTGATGTTACTAAGTACACACAATGTCACTAAGGGACTAACATCAGAAGTCTATTAAAGGTTCCTGCTTCCACCACACTATCAATATTTGCAATAATTGAGGTTTTAATATTTGCCAACCTAATATGCATTTTATTGTTTAATTATTGTTTCTTTTTTTTTTTTTTCTGGTGTGTTTCTTAGATTAATTTTGACAGAGAGTATGTCTTTATGTGTTTACTTGTTGTTCAGATTTCCACCTCTCTAAATTGTCTGGTAACTTTTGTGGGGAGGAGGTAGTGAGGGTGTGGGTATGTGTTCTACATTTCTCATAATGATTTTTAATATTTCATTTATATTCTATAAATTAATCAACAGTTTGTGTATGTTTTTGTGTTTTGTGTTTTATTTAAGAACTCATTCTCCACCACGTTCCTAAAGATATTGCTTAACATTTTTATTCTGTAAGTTTTGTAGTTTTATTTCCAAATTTATGTTGTGTGAGGTAGAAATAATACTATATTTTTATTAATATAGTGACTTCATTTTTTAATACCATCTATTAAATCATCTGTTGTTTATCCACTGGTTTGTGCTGCTGACTCTGTCGTGTATTCATGTTACCATATGCATCTTTTGAAGGGTCTCTAATCTTTTCCATTAGTCTCTTGTTTTGTTATTACATTAATACCAAAATATAAATATTTTGGCCTATAGAATGTCTTTAACATTGAAATAATGGGTTTTCCCTCTTCATGCTTTTATTTTAAAAATTGCCTTAGTTTTCAATAGTAATGAATTCTTTCATACAAAATTGTCAAATCCCTTTAAAAAAAGAAAAAAAACCCTTCTGAAATCTGAAATTTAAATTGAATTCATAGATTTATTTAGTTAGAATTAACATTTTTATAATATTGAGTTATCTGTTCCATGAATGTGGTATTTTTCCACATTTAAGATTTTCTCTACGTGAATTTAAACTATATTTCTCAAACATTTTCCATAGAGTTTAGGGTATACTGATAGGTTAATTCTTTAATTAATTTATATTTTGTGTTTTACTACAAAGTATGTCATCCTTTCAGCTAAATTGTCAGTTTATTTTTGTTGCTGTATGGAAATGTTATGTTTTTGTAATTTGATCTTGTACTCTCTTACCACTCATATAATTTGTTTGTTGATTCTGTTGAATTGTCTACATAATCACATTTTCTGCTACAAAAGAGAATTTTTTTCTTCCTTTCTATATTATTTGTTTCATTTATTTTTTGTATTGTTTTGCTTTTTTTCCTGTCCTGTTGTGTTAGTTGATGCCTGAAAAGCGGTAATGAGCAGAAGTACTGATAACATTAACTTACCAATGTTAAAACAGATAAACCCAAAGGTTTATGTGAGTAGGATGTCTGTTGTAGGTTTTGATTTATAACTTTTTCAAGTTCAAGGAGTTGCCTTCTACTTCTGTTTGTAGTTTTCTGATAAATTTTATCTTGTAACAATTTTGGGGGGAGGGGAGCACACTGGGTGTTATGAGGATCCTAACCCTTGACTTTGACGGTACTCTAACCAACTGAGCCAACCAGCCAGCCACGTTTTACCTTAGAAAATGTTAAGCTATATAAACTTTTTTCTGAGCTTGTTGGGGTAATCATTTTTTTCCTTCAGTCCTTTATATAGTAAACTACACTAATATATTGTCTATTTTTAAATTGTTGTTTGCATTCCTGAGATAAACTCTGTTCGATCTTAAAATATTACTGTTTAATGAAGTTTTAGTTAGGTCATATATTTTATTTAAAATTTCTGGCTTTATGTTCATGCAATTAACTTTGCTTGTGCTTTACTTACCTGTTTTGGAATCTAGTTGATATTTAGCCTCACAAAAGAAGAAGGAATAATTTCTCTCTTTTTCTTTTCCAGAATAATTTTTACAAGGATTTTCTGCCCCTTGAATGTTTGATAGAAAAAAATCTTGTAATGTCAATGAGATATAGAGCTTTTGTATGTATATGTGAAGAGGGGATTAATAATATTCCAATATTTAATATTCAGTTTTCTATTGAAACCATCTACTTGGTCATCATTGTGGGCATTTTATATTTTTTCAGAAACATTTCATTTAGATTTTAAATTGTGTTGGCATATAGTTACTCGTAGTGGTATTTTACTATTTTTCAAATACTTGAATTTTACCCTTTTCATTCTCTCTACCTTTTTGTTTTCTGTTTTTTCAGAGGTGTATACACACCTCACAGATATTTTTAAAGAGCCAGCATATGACATTGACCTATTATTCCCTTTAACATTCAAGAGTATCTCTTTTTGTCCCTTGAAATCTATTTAGTTTCATATTAAACCACCAAACCAAATTTTGCAGAATTACATTTTTCTAGTATAACTTTTCCTTTATTTTAACTTTTCTGTACTTTTATTTTAAATACATGTTTTGTGGACTTGATTTTCTTAGATCCTTTTACATTCGGTCTGAGACTTTATCTTTTGAACAGTAAGTTAATCCTGTCTACATAACTGATCACTTTGAATGCATTATAGAAACTTTATTTTGTTTTGCTTTTGCTCACAATTTTTTTTATTTTTATTTATACATATTTATGGGGTACAGAGCTGACTATCAGTATTTGTGTACAATATATGATAATCACATCAATATTCTTAGCATGTTCATCATTACAAATCATAATTACTTTTTTGTCCCTTACCCAATTACTCCCTATTCCCCCTTCCCCTGCCTCTTTCTCACCTCCAGTAACTATAGGTCTGTTAATTTTTCACAAGTGATTTTTTTCTACTATCCTTCCTTCAATTGTCAGGATTGAATTCATTCTTGTGATTAAGACCTGTACTTTTTATTTCACCATATAAATGTATTGAGATTATCAATCTTATATGTTCCTCTTAAATAGAATTAGAAGGTTAGAACAATTCTTTCCAATCTTTTTGATGTCATACTCACTTGGACGTGTTATTGGCACCCTGGGGTAAATGTATAAAGCTACTCTCAGATAGAACTGGAAGGGACCAGTCAGGGACACTGGCTATACCAGGTCCTGCCATCTCTACTGGAGGATGGAAGATGTCAATATCTTAGACACATGTCAGCTATTCAGGCATACCAACGGGCCAATCACTGTTTTAACACACTCTCACCTCTATCTCCCTCATCTCTAATCACTGCCGTACTGATATCATCTGGAATTCTGGTCGTCTCTGCTGGCCAGTTCAGTCAAGGGCATGAGCAAACAAGTTACCCTTTTAAGGACCTGTAGGCTCCTTTATCTTTATGAATCCCTATTTCTCTTAATATTTCAACAAAAATTTATGCCCAGTAAAGATTTATTTATTGGCTGAACTTTCCCCTTAGGTACTTTATTTATATTAACAATAACTGTATAAAAACAATAGCTAGACTATCAGTTTCTCCTGTGGAGGTCATGGAAATTACATCTTTAGCATAGAGGTCTGAGGAGAAGTCAGTGAAATACTATGTAAAATACATGGTTTATAATACACAGTAAGAGACCAATGCAGTTATCACATAATTTATGCATTTATATCCCTTTTATTACCTTGATTGACATCATAAACATGAGAGTATATAATAAACATTTACCCAAACTGTAATTTCCCTTTAACTACTCATGTCAAACAAGTCCTTCATAGATCAAATAAATTGAGTCTCTTTCTAATGTCATATGTCAACTTTGAGACCCTTTACCTTCACCATCATCCCAAAAGGAAGAACTGTAGGTTTTTGATAATCATTCCTTTCCTATTAAAAAAGAAAACAGTTTGCCATTGATCTGACAAGTTAAAAATACTAATAATTCAGCTCCTGACTTCCTTTGAGCATTCTAGCTATTATAATCAATGACTTTCATTAGATCATACTTCACCAAATTTGACATCTTTAATATGACTTAGGTCTTGTTTTCCTTCTAGTAAAAGCATTTTTCCTACTTCCAGGGCCACTTCAGACAAAACTGTGTATTAATTTTTGCCAAGTGTTGGATATTTCATGTAAGTTGCCCCAATAAATGTATATGTTTTATCTGGCTCTTACTGCTCTGTCAAAGAAGACACTTGACAGTAAAATTACACACAGTGTAAAATAAGACAAATAAAACATTCCACATGTCCATTTACAGACTATAGATGGAGTGTAAATGTTTAACTACACATAGAAGTTGATTTGTTCTCATGGGAAGATGTATACCATATATTATTAATTGGAAAAATGCAGGTTTCAAACAGAGTATTGACAGTCTTGCCACATTTTTATTGTGACTACATAGGTGTGAAAAGACTTACTTGAACCAAAACAGACTTGATAATCTTAACTAAGTGGGAATGTGGATGATTTTAATTACATTTTTTTCTTCTAATATATATTTAAAAATTTTTCCATACCATTCATGTGTATAATACTTATATTAGTTATCTATTGCTGTGTAACACCCATACCAAAACTTAGTGACCTAACATAACAATTGTATACTGCAATTGCTTACAAGTTTGTAGATCAGCTGGTCAGTTCTGTTTATCCAGGCAGGCTTGGATGATATTGGCAAGGCTCACCAGTTGTCTGCTATCTGCTGACAGGTTGCTTGAGCCTGCCTGGTGTCAGATAGTTTCACACACATGTCTGATGGATGGATGGGCACTGGGTGTATCTGGCCAACAGATACTCCTCATTCAGCAGGCTGGCCCAGGCTTTTTCACATAGCAGAAGGAGAGTATTAGGAGAAAGTGAGGCCTAGTCTGAAAACTGATAGAAAGTTACTTCCTCCTCATTCTATTGGTCAAAACAAATCGCAGCCAGCCCGAATTCAAGAGGTAGACCAAAAGACTCCAGCTCTTTATAAAAGAAGCAGCAGTCACACTTCAAAGGGTCATGCATATAAAGAGGTATATAAGTATGGTAATGCTTGTGAACAATCTGCTACAATTACCTACTTGATAGAAATTGTAAATTATAAAAATAGTAAAACACAAAATAATGTTTCTTGTATCTCACCCCTCACTGACCTGCAAAGACAGCTGCTGTACCATGTGGAAGGTCCATAAATATCTACTAATGATGAGGTGAAGTTGAGGGGAACACTAATAATACCTTTGTTTTGCTAAGATGCGCATCCTACTCTCATTTAGAGCAAATTCAGGCAACGTCTACGTGTACTTGACATAGAAGTAGAGACAACTCCATATTAGTATTTCT
>NW_007749624.1:0-518 GCF_000696425.1 Galeopterus variegatus | reverse complement strand
CAAATTCAGGCAACGTCTACGTGTACTTGACATAGAAGTAGAGACAACTCCATATTAGTATTTCTGAACCCAAACCTCTTCCTCCATTTATATCCCACTATCTGTTAATGGCATTACTATGAGCCAAGACATCCAGAGTTTCACAAGCCTGGAGTCGTTCTCTGTTTTGCTCTACCATCCTGTTGCTGATACCATGGTGACTATCTTTCCAATTACTCTAGCATTCATTCTCTCATCTTATTACCCATTTATATTATGTGGACAATAACCTTTATCACCTCTCCAGACTTACTGGAAATAAAAACAAAAACATCTGACTTGACTTTCCAAGTCCAGTGTAACCCATTCTAATCCACCACATTCTTCTCTGCCTTATTTATTTTGCCACAGCCTTCTCTGATCATATTATTGCTCTATTTGACACTTTTAATAGCTCCCTGGATATACTGAGAGTAGTTTAAATTCCTTAGCATGCTTGTGTCATTTCTTTAGAGCTGTTGTGGAAAGTTGAGCAAATT
>NW_007749623.1:9003-10770 GCF_000696425.1 Galeopterus variegatus | reverse complement strand
TTTCTGTTGTTTATAAACCACCCAGTCTATGATACTTTGTTATAGCAGCCAAAACAGACTAAGACACTTTCTTTCCCCTTCTCACATCTCCACTCCCCTAGTGATGCTTCTTGGCATCACCTGCCAGATAAATGACTTGTACCCAAATATTTATCTTAGGTTTTGCTTGGAATGGAACCTGAACTAAGACAGGCCCTCCCTACAAATTAGAAATTTTATTTTATGCAGAACAAACTTTAGATATATTATACTTACTAACTTCATTGCTCATCATTCCTTCTATCTCTGACCTCTCTTCTAGGATCATTTTCCTTTTCTTAAAGAAAGTGCGTTAGCAGTTCCTTGGTGGCTGTCTGGTTTTGTTTTTGTGTGAATGTGTCTTTATTTCACTTCCAATCTTAAAGGGTATTTTTGCTGGGTATAGAATTCTAGGTTGGCATTTACTTTCTTCCTTCTGGCTTCCCTTGTTGATGGTGTGAAATCTGCTATACCTTTGTCATTACTTGGTAGGTGATCTAATTTTTGGTCTCCTCTTGGTCTTTGGAATTCTGCAGTTCCACTATAATATGTCTTCATGTTTTTAAGAGTTTCATATTCTGTACCTGTGGATTAATATCTTTCATCAGTTCTAGAAAACTCTCAGCCACTATCTCTTCAAATATTAACTTTTATTTCTCTCTCTTAATATCACTTCTGTAATTCTGATTAGATATCTGCTAGATCTTCTTATTTTATCTTTCATGTTTCCTTATCTCTTGCTCGTATTTGCTATCACTTCATTTCTCTGTTCTGCATTTTGAAAAATGTCTTCAGTTCTGTCTTAGAGTTCACTAATTTTTAATTATGTCTAGTCTTCAGTTTATCTCATCCAATAAGTTTCTTTTAATTCAACAACTATATTCTTATTTCTAAAAGTTCTAATAGGTTCTTTTCCAAATCCACCCTACTTTTTTAATCTCATTAATTTTTGTGATTCCATCTTTCACATATAATTATTTTACATGCTATATGTGAAATTTCAATGTCTGAAGTCCTAGAGGTCTAAATATGTTATTATTTCTTCTAATTCTCACTCATAGTGAACTTTTTCTTTGTGTGTTTGTTAATATTTGATTTTGAGCTCATATTTGGTCCTTTAATGTATGGAAAACCTGGGAGCCTAAATTTAAGATTCTTTCCTCCAGAGTAGATTTGTAATGGATTCTGCAAAGATGCAGGGGTACTAATGACCTGGGATCACTTTGGCACCTTCAAAGGTCCCACGCTTAATCTTGGAGACTCACACATACTCACTCACACATACACACACACACACACACACACTTTAACCTTGGAATTGTTCTCCACTCTGGTTTCAGCTCACTATTACTTTTGCCACTCCTTCCCCCCCCCCATTGGAGGTTTTCTTTACATCCTGTAAGCCAAGCAAAGGTCTAATTGTTCCACAGTAGAAGGGCCCCTTAAGGAGTTTAGCCCACTCTACTCCTCAAAGTGGAAGTGATTCTTGTTTTTGTATCTCTGGTTTACACATTAGGTAACTGAAGAATACCATAGAGGGGGGGGTGCGGGGGGGGTGCGCGTGCACGCATGCACATGCGCGTTGGAAGTGATTCTTGTTTTTGTATCTCTGGTTTACACATTAGGTAACTGAAGAATACCATAGGGGGGGGGTGCGGGGGGGTGCGCGTGCACGCATGCACATGCGCGTGTGTGTGTGTGTGTTTGATTGAATTACTGTTCAACATTCACTCTTCCACATGAGACAAG
>NW_007749623.1:5866-7308 GCF_000696425.1 Galeopterus variegatus | reverse complement strand
TCTCCAACTTACAAATGGCATATCATGGGACTTCTCAGCCTCTATAATCATATGAACCGATTTCTATAATAAATCTTTATCTATCTATCTATCTATCTATCTATCTATCTATCTATCTATCATATTGGTTCTTTTTCTCTGGAGAACACTGACTAATACATTGCCTTTGTTCTTTGTTTCTATTTGTGTCTCCCACTCTTTTTCTGTCTTTTTTGTTTTTAATTGAGCATTTTATATGATTCCATTTTCTCTCCTTTCTTAGAATATCAGTTGTACTTATTTTATTACTTTTGTTAGTGATTGTCCTAGAGTTTGCAATATACATTTACAAAGAATCCAAATCCACTATTAAACAACACTATAACACTTCATGGGTAGCATGAGTACCTTATAATAATAAAATAATCCTATTTCCTCCCTCCCATGCCTTTTATCATTGCTGTCATTCCTTTCACTTATACATAAGCATATGTGCATATGTAGTGTATATATACATGTATGGGCATACGTAATTGAATACATTGTTGTTATTGTTATTTTGAACGAGCTGTTATCTGTTGATAATTAAGAATAAGAAAACTAAAAGGTTTTATTTCACCTTCACTTATTTCTTCTTCAATGCTCTTTCTTTATGTGGACCTGAGTTTCAAACCTATATCCTTTTTCTTATCTCTAAAGAACTTCTTTTAACATTTCTTGCAAGACAGGTCTACTGGCAAAAAATTCCCACAATTTTTGTTTGTCTAAGAAAGTCTACATTTCTCTTTTACTTTTGAAGGATAATTTCTCAAGGTGCAGAATTCTAGGATAATGTGGTTTTTTCTCTCATAACACTTTAAATATTTCACTCCACTCTCCTCTTGCTTTCACAGTTTCTGTGGAGATGTCAAATGTATTTTTATCTTTGCTCCTCTATAGGTAAAGTGTTTTTATCCTCTGTCTTCCTTCAGGATTTTTATTTGTCTTTGATATTCTGTATTTTAAAAATTATATGCCTAAATGTGGTTTTTCTGGCATTTATACTGCTTGGTATTTTCTGAGCTTCCAGGGTCTGCGATTTGGTGTCTGGCATTAATTTGTAGGAAATTCTCATTCATTATTGTTTTAAATATTTCTTCTTTTTTAATTAATTAATTAATTAATTTTTATTATGAATATTCATGTAATTCAAAGCTACTTCTCACCCCTCATGCCTGTGATGTGAGGGCCAGATTCATACTGGGGGCATACCCATTACCAGAAACTGCTTTTGTACCCCATGTCCCTGCCCAATAATCCCCCACCTCCCTCCCCTCCCCCTCTCAGTCCCACTCAGCTTTGCAGCCCCAGGAATATTCTCTCCCTCTGTTGGATCGCGGCACCACTGTGATCTTTCTTTCTTTCCTTCCTTTCTCTCTTAGCTCCCACATATGAGTGAGCACATGTGGTATTTATCCCTCTGT
>NW_007749623.1:0-4636 GCF_000696425.1 Galeopterus variegatus | reverse complement strand
AGATGCGTAGTTAGCAAAAATTTTCTCCCACTCTGTAGGTTGTCATTTCACCCTGTTGATTCTTTCCTTTGCTATACAGAAACGTTTTAGTTTGATATAGTCCCATTTGTTTATTTTTTCTTTTGCTGCTTTTGCTTCTGGGCTCATGTTCATAAAGCCTGTGCCCAGAACTAATTGCTGAAGTGTTTCACCTATATTTTGCCTTAGTAATTTCACAGTTTCACGTCTTATACTTAAGTCTTTAATCCATTTTGAGTTGATTCTAGTGTATGGTGAGAGATACATATCTAGTTTCTTTCTTCTGCATATAGATATCCAGTTTTCCCAGTGCCACTTGTTGAAGAGACAGTCTTTTCCCCAATGTAGATTTTTGTTGCCTTTGTCCAATATCAGATGGCTATAAGCCTGGGGGGTGATTTCTGGGTTCTCAATTCTACTCCACTGGTCCGAATGTCTATTTTTTTACCAGTACCATGCTCTTTTGGTTACAATAGCTTTGTAGTATAATTTGAAGTCAGGTAGTGTTATGCCTCTGGCTTTATTTACTTATTTATATATTTATTTGTTTGTTTGTTTGTTTATTTATTTATTGTTCAGGATTGCTTTGGCTATTCAGGGTCTTTTGTTGTTCCATATGAAAGGTAAGATTGTTTTTTCCATTTCCATGAAGAATGTCATTGGTATTTTGATGGGGATTGCGTTCAATCTGTAGATCATGTTGGGTAGTATAGACATTATCACAATGTTAATTCTTCCAATCCAAGAGCATGGAATGTCTTTCTATCTTTTTGTGTCTTCTTTAATTTCCTTCAGAAGTGGTTTGTAGTTCTCATTGTAGAGGTCTTTCAATTCCTTGGTTAAATTGATCCCTAGATATCTTATTTTTTTATGACAATTGTAAATGGGCTTACTTTCTTTATTTCTGTTTCTGTTAATTCATTATTTGAGTATATAAATGCTACTGATTTGGGGGTATTTATTTTGTATCCTGCAATATTACTGAAGTTATTAACTAGCTCTAGTAGTTTTTTGATAGAGTCTTTAGGTTTTTCTATATATACTATCATGTCATCTGCCAATAGAGAAAGTGTGACTTCATCTTTTCCAATCTGGATTCCCTTTCTTTCTCTTGCCTGATTGCTCTGTCTAGTACCTCCAGTACTATGTTAAATAGAAGTGGTGAGAGTGGGCATCCTTGTCTTGTTTCTGTTCTTGCAGGAAAGCCCTTCAGTTTTTCCCATTCAGAATGATACTGGCAGTGAGCTTGTAAATAGCTTTTATTGTGTTGAGATATTTTCCTTCTGTACCTAATTTGTTAAGAGTCTTTATCATAAAGGAATGTTGAATTTTGTCAAATGCTTTTTCAGCATCTCTTGAGGTAATCATATGGTCTTTGTCCTTGAGTTTGTTGATGTGATGTATCATATTTATTGACTTTCGTATGTTGAATCATCTTTGCATCCCTGGGATGAATCCCACTTGATCATAGTGTATAATTTTTTTAATACGTTGCTGTATTCTAATTGCTAATATTTTGTTGAGGATTTTAGCATCTGGTTTTTGAGAATTACTTTATTCTTTTGGTTGCATCAGAGTCTCTTGGGTTTTTGTATTTCTGATATCTCTACACCGATGTCTGGCTATCTGGTAGAGCAGTGCTTCTTCTACCTCTCTGGAGTGGGCTTTGAAGAGAGAGATGTCCTCTTCTTTTTCCCTTCTCCACTGGTGACTCTTCTTGTGTCAATGTAGTCAAGCATCTGGCAGGCTGCCTGCATGGGAGCTGTGGTTACTGCTGTGGTGTCGCCACTTTCGTGGCAGCTGTGGTTGTGTCAGTGGCTGTCGTGGGCCTCTTACACAGAAGTGATGTTTTTGGTGTGCTTCTTGCCTGCTTCTGAGCAGAGGGGTTGCCCTTGGTTCATGCTGTAGGACTCTGGTCATACTCTATTGCCTGCCTCTGGGTGGAGGGAGCTGCCCTCGGACCCCCTTGAGTTTTTGACTCTCTGACTTTTCCACATTAAGCCTCCAGCAATTTGCCAACTGTAAATCTGGTTTCCTTATTCCAGCACTGGTTCCCATAGAGGTTGCTACTTATGGGCTTCTGTTCTGGTAAGTTGTGATTCTCTATATTTCCCTATCAATCCCTCCAATTTGGGGCAGCAGCAGTTTGCCTTGTGACCTCACTTCTCTTATGGATCTAAGAAGAGTTGTTGATTTTTCGGTTTGTTCAACTTTTACTTGTTGTTAAAATGGAGTGGTGACTTTCAAGCTTCTTACATGTGGGAACAGAAACCAGAAGTCCAGGAGCAGATTATTATATATATTGTGTAGTTACCATAAGGTGGTTTATATTTATGCCAAATAAATTATCACACAGTAAACATAGTTATATTTTATTATAAAATAATATAGTTATATTTTATTATAAAATCATACAGTAACCGGTCTATACTTAACTTAATAGTATTATCTCAAGGTCAATTTCCTGGTTTTGACAGTGTGCTGTGGTTATGTAAGATTTTATCATTGGAGGAAGCTCGGCAAAGGCTACTCTGTATTATTTTTGCAATTTCTTGTGCGTCTTAAATTATTCTAAAGTAAAAGGTATTAAATAAAAAGAAATAATAAATTTTTGATTACCCATTTCCCTTTACCTTAATAGAACACCTTTATATTGCATTTTTCCTTCTATCTTTGTGCCCATAAAGTACAATTTTATGATCTACTCTTTTCCATCACCTAATAGATTGTAAATATTACCTCAAGTTTTCATACTAATTTTTTCTAATGGCTGCACCAAGTTTAATTCACCCTGACCACTGGATATTTAAGTTGCTTCCAGTTTTCAGACTAAGGTAAACCAGAGCCATAATGCAGTTAACACAAGTCTCTTCAGGGAGGAGAAGTCAGGCAGAATGATACTGAGTTTTGTGCGTCTCTGCAGTATCCACCTTATAAATGCTGGCTCCACTCAAAAAAGGGAGGATGCACTGGCTGAGCTACCTGTCCTGCAAAACAGCTGCCTGGTTCTTGCCAGTTAAGCCCACTGCAAATTTTATTGCAACAATTTTTTAAATTTGTATTATGGGAACTAGTCTGTTCGCAAAAACCTCCCTAGTCCACTAAAGACAGGAACCTAGTATTTCAGATAGATATCACCTATCAAATGGCCAAAGCACATGTCCTCTGACCCAGCAGTTTCCTCAATTCTAGACATTCATCCAGCTGATGTCATCAGCCCTCTTCTAAATGTGACATATATGTGTGATTATTCTAGGCAGCAATATTGGTAAGAGCAACCAGAGTGCTCACCAACAGGACACTAATTAGATAAATGATGGCAGGTTCTTAAAATAGAATATTATACTGCTTTTAAAAAATGAGAAGCCTTACTTTGAAGTAATGTGAAAATAATTCCAAGATTTATGACGAAGTATAAAAATGCAAGATGAAGTACTCCAGTATTTGTTTGTATTTACATAAAACATCAGTTTAAAACTGGAGAGTGCGCTGCTTGGGAGCGCGGTGGCGCTCCCACTGAGGGTTCGGATCCCATGTGGAGACCGGTTCCCGCTCACTGGCTGAGCGCGGTGCGGGCACAACACCGAGGGTTGAGATCCCGTTGCCGGTCAGTAAAAAAGACAAAAAGGGAAAAAAAAAAAACAGAAATTTATTTTCTCACAGTTCTGGAGGATAGGGAGTCCAAGATCAAGGTGCCAGCACTTGGTGTCTTGTGAGGGCCTTTTCTGCATCCTCAGGTGGCAGAAGGAGAAGGGTAAGAAAGCAAGCTAGCTGAATGCTGTAGGAAGCCTCTTTCATAAGGGCTTTCATCCCATTGATGAGGACAGAGCCCTTATGGCCTAATTACTCCTTACAGGCCTGACCTCTTGATATTATCACATTGGCAACATCTGAATTTAGGAAGACACATTCAAACGATAGTGTTATGACTCCTAGAGAGTGTTCTGACAGGAAATGCAGAAAAGAAAGCCAGTGGGAAAGGCCATTCCAAGGTGACAAGAGAGCAGGGGACTTGTCCACACTGCTCAATCCTATGAGACACAAACTGGAGGACTATGGTAAAGAGCTGACATGAGAAAGCAAGAACAACTGCAGCACCACCGCAGGTCCAGCGGTCTTTCCTCAAGGGAATCTGAGCAATCGTGATGGGGTGGAGCTGGCCAGGCTTCAGCCCAGTGCACCTGGGTAAGGTAAATGTGTGCAGGGAAAGTACAAACACACCTTTTTATAATTGTGTGAAGGGGATGTTCTTTTTAGGTATGCACCAAAAACCACAAATCCCCCACTAAAATGTCTGGTTGTCAATTTCTCTGTGCAAATCTCTTTCAGTTTTTGCTTTCTCTATTTCAAAGCCATGCTGATTTTTAGATCTTTAGTGTACATTTTTACTTTTGTCATCATCCTTATTTATGCTTTTCACTTTAAATTTTATTTTTTTGTCATTATTGCTACACCAGCTCTCTTTTGGTTAATATTTGCATGGTAACTCTTCTTCCTTTTTCAGCTTCATATATGTATTGTGATTACTAAAATATTTGCACTGATGTGTACCACTTCATATTTTATGTTTACCATCCTTTTCCTTTGCTTCTTTTTTTTTTTTTTTTTTTTTTTTTTT
>NW_007749622.1:0-10770 GCF_000696425.1 Galeopterus variegatus | reverse complement strand
TATATATATATATATATATATATATATATATATAAAAGCTCTGCTAAAGAAAGGAATTCAAGAAAAGCTAACCTAATCTCCCTAAAATGATGGTTTGCAATTCCAAGGAACTCACAGGTCTAGGTAAGACCCATTTTCTAATGGTGGGAAGCACAGAGATATCTTATGTTCAAGAAGTCACTGAACAAATCAAAGTACCTCTCTTCAATATACAAGCAGTAAAAAGCCTGTCCCTTTCTCTCTCTGGACAGAGCTATTACTCTTATTCTGAACTTGATCACTTAACATCTGAATTAACTTTTTTTTTTAAAAAGAAACTTTTTGCTTTCACACATATCTTTTTCCCCACTTCTATTTCAACACTATAAAAACCATCATCCGCAAACACTTCCATAAGATGCACATGCTATCCCTTTACCTAGGAAGACCTTCTTTCATCTCCAGCCACTTTTCAAATTTCTAATTATTTTTCAAAACTCATTAAATTTCACCTCCTCCTTAACAACTACCATACACAACAAAGTTGTTCACTCCCTTCTCTATGCTACCTTTGTAACTTGGACATATTGTTATTGTAACATTTATCATACCATATTAATAACTTATTTATATGACTCAGTCCCTCAGTAGACTATGAACGTCCAGAGAAGAGAAACTTAGTCATCTTTGCATCCCTGAGACTACCACTGGCAAGAAAAGTACTCAGTAATTGTCTTCTGCATCCTCAATGCCTATTTTCAAGTATCTTTCCAATTTTATCAAGAAAGGATACTTCAGACATTTCTCCACAGGCAAAAGGACAGAAATAAACACTGAAGACTACTCTCAGGTTTTAATCCTGGAAGATAAAACTGACAGAAATCAGGAGAAAGATCTGGTTTTGAAAAGAAGATGAACACCATTCTAAATATGCTAACTTTGAGCTGACGGCAGAATAACCATCTACTACTCATTCATTCATTCAACAAATACTTATTTAGTGCCTATTAGAAACTGTGCAATGGGATACAATAGTGAATAAGGCACACATAGCACCTGCCCTCACAGAGCTTACTCTGTAGTAGAAAAGTCAAATAAACAACAGGAAAGTAGAGCCTGGGCATCAACACAGACATCAGGATTAGAGGTAGTCCTTTGAGAATGATACCAATAGACATGTAAACAACAATACAAATGCATATATATACCTGTTCATACACTTGTACCATCGATCCTGCTAAGAGATAAATTTTTGATGAAGAACCCCAAATAGAATGATTCTTTAGATTTTTATGTAGAACTGGTTCTAAATATGCTCCATAAATTGTTTGTAATTGTTCTCTTTCAGGGTAACTAAAAAAGGGCATATAAGAAAAAAGAAAGCTGAAATAAATCACTATTCTAAATTATTATTTTAATGTTATGTTACAGTAGTGGTTTTCAGACTGTGCTACTCTGAGACCTAGATATCTCTGGGCTCAAGGTCACTATTCTCAATTCAACCAGATTGGATTCTTAAATATCCTATTGTCAAATACCAGGAGTTCTGGTAGAGAATTCCAAAGAAATAATTTTAAAATATAACTGTTTTAAAACCACTAATCATTAGAGAGGGCCAAAATACAAATTTTACTTAAGAAAAGCATTTTGGGTCAAGTACAGCCTGTACACAGAGCAGTAATCCACCTCAGAAGTATAAAGTAGAATACAACAAGTAAAATCAACCTGTTCCTCCAAAACCAAAATTTGTTTCAACACAGCTTAATTGGTGGCAGGAACATTTCTGAAAGAAGAATATTTATAGATGGGGTATAATTAGCCATTAGCATTAAAGTATTTAAAAAAAAGTTTTGCAAGGCAAAAATACAACAGAGGAGACAGTGCCATAACCAAAAACTTCAGGAGTTGTAACAATTATGAACCATGGAGATAAACTGATCTATTAGGGCTGATGCCATCAGTCATTAAAATGACCTAATTCTCCCTTGATCAGACTTAAATTCTCCTTTTAGTAACCTTCATGAAATCTGAAAGTATTTTTGTTTTATGAAACACATAAAACATTTCTTTCTAAAACCCAACATTCAGATTGCTGATATTAACATTTTGGAACAGAGCCTATATGAATCAGTTGTTTTATTTCCTTATATACTTCTAACAAATAAGATGCTTTGATTAAAGCCTTTATCATCCTAAATTATTGCTTATATTTTGGGAAGGGTGGGTAAAAAATATCAGAGTTTAAGTCTGGTGATTTTTATATTCTACATTTGAAGCAGTATCAGTAACAAATACCTTTAATAAAATGTAATAATATACAATGTCTCCCCAATAAAAAAAAAAACTTAAAATACTAATATACATACTCTACAGCACAAAGACGAACAATAGAAGTAAATCTGGTAGTAAGCTTATGTCTTCCCAGTCTTCCTCCAGCTGACATAGAAGCCACAATTTGAATATTTTCTAGACCAACCCATTCCAAATTTTCATCATAAAATCCTTGATATGTCAATACCTATTTGAAAATAAATATATTTTAAATGTTTGATGCTTATGGTTTTCCAACCAGGACAAAAGATATTTTTTTCTAAATTTCAGTTATTTCCAAATGTTATCATCATCCTCCACCTAACACAAGAGTTTAAGACTGAAATACATTTTAAATTCTCATATCATTGAAAAATAATATTGTTCAAATCTCTGTGTTCAATTAATGTTAGCTGAATTATCCTCATTATTAAAATGCTTCTGTGTCTAATAAACATTAGGCTTATAAATCTACCAGCAATTATCAAAAAAAGTAAAGAATCAGAAAAATATAACGAAAATATTTTGGTTTTTTCTATTAATATTTTAGCATATTCTGCAGTTACACAGTAAAGCTAAATTTGAGCCTATATAAATAAGCATAGTAAGCTCTAAGAATTTAGAGTTTCTAATGTGATGTAAATAACATGAAGGAAAAATATCTCCCACACCAACTGAGAATGTGTAATCTTGAATTCTTACACAGGCAAAGAGGGAGATTAATGGGCTTAAAGCAGCCAGAAAGAGGCATGACTAAGTATAACTGCTGTCAGAAGAATGCATACCTAAAAAAATGAAGCAAAACCTTCCCCAACTCCAGCACCATCCCCGGCTTTGCTTTCCTCCTGGTTTTAGGAATAAATGACGTGCAGAGTAAAAGGTTTCTTTTACTCTCCCTGTCATGTATCATCTTGACGTAATACTAACTTCTAAAGGGAAGAAGATCAAAGAAAGTAGACATGGAGCAAGACTGAAATGTTTCAGGAGTTGAATTTTCATGATACATGTTAGATAAAACTGGCCGCAAAGGAAGAAAGCAGATTTTCTATCTATAAGAAAAGTTAATGAAATTAAATTGTTCCCAGTTACATCAAAATACTTCAAGTGATAAGACTTACCTGTTGTAGGAAGGCTACCAAAGTACTGGTCCCCCATTTATCCAGCTTGGGTAGGTTGATATCTTTTAAGTACAAAACAAGTCGTTCACAGTCTTTGGGTCTATAAACTCGACCAGTATTAGTACTGATTACCATGCAAGTCTGGCTCAATTTCTGCAGGAGATGTCGAGAAGTAGTTTGTGCACTACAATGAACTGTAGCAATTTGAGTGGATCGGAGTTGAGAAAAGGAATACCTGAGCAGCATCCTGTGAAAGATGTATAACATTTGACTTTGAAATGCAATCAACAAAATACTTTTTATATTTAATATAAAATTTCTACCATATAAGTATTTCAATTTCTAAATTATGTATGGTGATATTTAAGGGGAAAGTGGTAAACATGGACATAGTTTTCATAGTTTACAACTATCAAAGTAACTCTCTAACTTTCAGGCTGGAAAAAAATAAATTCACATTTTAAGGCATTCTTGGGACTCTTTCAGCCAAAAAAACCCAAATTCCTCAGAAGTAATTTAATTTGATAAAGTATATATAGAATATATCAATCCTGTTTCCTCATAGAGGAAAGATTTTCTTAAGTTCTCCTAGTTAAAAAAAAATTACTATGGGGCCGGCCCGGTGGCACACTGGAGAATGCGCCGCTTGGGAGCGCAGCGGCGCTCCCGCCGAGGGTTCGGATCCCATGTGGAGACCGGTTCCCGCTCACTGGTTGAGCGCGGTGCGAGTGCAACACCGAGGGTTGCGATCCCGTTGCCGGTCCCTGGTACGGGCGTGACACCGAGGGTTGCGATCCCGTTACCGGTTAGTAAAAAAGACAAAAAGGAAAAAAAAAAAAATTACTATGATTTTATAGAACTTTTTAATTACTACTCTCTCACTAGAAATGTGAAACTAATAATCCATGGCACCTTTATTTCCAGAATCTATACTCTGTAGAAACAAAACTGGGCTGAATTCCACTGAATTAAAAGTTATTTTTAAATAGAAAGCTAACTTCAAGAATCAACTTTTGTAACTAAAGCAAATGGTAATTTGTGAATATATCTAAGGTATTCATTTTTTGTTGTGATTATATACACAGATTTCAAGAGTATCTTCTCAGGTTTCTCTTTCCATCAGAAATAACATAACCTGGCTGAGAAAAGGACACATTCTTACCCCCAATCATTATTTCTACACATAGAGACAATGAAAAGAATCCTCCAGGAAAGTGTAAATGCTACTTTAACCAAAAGAAATGTAACAATAGCTGTTACATCGTTGGGGGAGAGGGGACATAAATCCACAAAATGCACCTCTGTCAACAGTTTTCTTACCCTTTGCCACATCCTTCTGGTCCTATGAGAATAAACGGTTGTTTAGTATCAGAACTTAACCAAGGTTTGAAATAATCTAGACCCCGCTGCATATCAGGAGTCTGAATTACTGGAAGAGTTTGGCCATTATTGAAATCATCAGCAGTCAAGTTTTCTGGCTTCTTCAGCACATAAGATGCTAATCGTCCTGTACTCGAGTCATAGTAGGTGTCCATTGGCTTATGGGGGTCTGGAGGAGACTGTCGTGCCCAGTTAAAAACCTTAAGAGGAAAAAATTGTGATGAGTTTTCACATATTCCCAACAGAGTATGTGAATTTTTTTTAAAGGCCAGCCAAGTGAAGCAGTGGGAGTGGAGAAGAAATGACTGATTGTGATCAATTAGCATAAACACCACTGTACTTGGACTTGCCAAGTGAGTGAGATTTATGTCTTCAAAGTAAATGTCCCAAAAGTGAATCATCTTAGTTCAAAAAAAAAAACCACATATACTAACTAAACCTACTTTATACTTAAGGTAAACTACTTTATCATTAAAATTACATTTTATCTTAAATATTTTTCTCTAAACAATCATTTAAGCAAGTAAATAAAAGCATATAGAGAAAATACCAACTTGGTAGATATTTATTCCATTTTTAATGCAGTTCTTATGAACATAAAATCACAAATTGCTGAATTTTAGGAATTCTAATGCCCTTCATTTCCACCATATTCTGGTACTGCCCATTCCAGTGTTACCACCACTACTCTCAACCTGTTATTCTTCTTTCTAATACTGAAAACTGTTATCTGTGAAGCTATAAAGAGTAGCTCCAATGTTACTCTTTAACACTCTTACTCTGAACTTTGGCAAGATAGTGTCTCACAAAAGTAGCATACAGTATGGCATTGAGTGGTAACAATGAGAAGCATCTGGTGACAGAGGCAACATTAAATATGCATTACCTCTTTGGTGAATTCCAGACGTGATTTCATGTTCAGATTTCCACCAAGTCCCCTTATGAGATTAATAATAAATTGATCATGATCTTTGCATCCATGAAGATGTGACAGACCATTCATCACAGTCCCAACCAAACTTGTTTCTACCACATAGTCATTCTGTTGATTAAAATCCATGGTACAGACAGACAAAAGATAAATGTTAACTAGTAAACTTAAAATCATACAAATTGATGTTCACATATCTTTTCAAGAACCACCTTTAAATTCATCCCTCTATTCAAGCTATAGAAAATTTGGGTTTCATTAAATTTATACATATACTTTGAAAATAAAAAGTAATCATTAAAAAATTACATATTCCTAGCTGTAAGTACTAGAGTCCTCAAATAGATATTTTATTTCTTTACTCCCTAAACCTGAAGAATACAAAAGAAAAGGTAAGTCACTGAGGGAGCACTGGTCCAAAAAGAATAGATGTTCCTTTCCTCTAGCTGATTAAAAGAAAACTAGAAGCAAGAGCTAGATTGATAGTACTGGGGAAAAAAAGGCTAGGAATAGCAGGCTTAAATGAAAAACCATTTGGAGTTTTCTATGTAAGCAGAATTTTAAAATAAAACTTTTCGACTTAGGTGGTAGAGATAGTTTTGATCTATAGGCCTCTGGGGCCTCTGGTAAATGATGGAGAGTTCAGACAAAAAAGGGTTCTCATTCTTTCCATAAATATTTACTGAAAACCAATCATGCAGTTGGATCTATATGTGGTACTAGGTATAAAAAAAATAAGGTGGGTTAAAAACAAGTTCCATCTTCATGCAACTGAAGTGTAGAAGAGGAAATGGTTAACAAGTTATGTTAAGGACTATGGAGTAGTAGAACAGGGTATCTTAAGAAAGGGTAACTTTGATTGAAGGTTCAAGGCCACTTTGAAAAAGGGGACATTTAAGCTAACATGTGAAGAATGAGATATATCTGACCACACAGAGAATACAGCACATGTAGAGGGAAACTTAGTGCAGTTAAGTAATTAGAAGCTATGCCTGAGTAAGCATGAAAACAGTGGTTTAAGTCAGAGAGGTACGCAAGAGCCAGAGTGCAGAATTTATAGGCTATGGTAAGGAATACAAATTATATTTTCACTGGCTTTAAAGTGTTTTTCATAAGAAAGTAAAATTATTCAATTTACATTTTTAAAAGATCACTCTGCTTCTTTGGAAGAAAGAAGAAATCGGGGGAAAGCAGGAAGAAGGTAGGAGACAGAAATCCAGCTGATTAGGTCAAGCTAGGAGTTCTAGATTTTAAAGGCAACATAATGGAAACCCACATATTTTCTTCTAGATTGTCTTATCTGCTGAATTAATACAAGAAAGCAAAGTTCTAGTTAAATGTAAAATGTCAACATTTGACTAGAATAACAATTATGGTATATCTCAAAATCCGAGCATGGTGTTCAAAATGCAGGATAAGAGGAAGGAACATTCAACACCTTTTTAAAAAAAAGTTCTAATAAAAACAGAGAACTGGTCTCAAATCAGTTTATTTTTTAACTCAATCTTTGGTATCCACACTACAGTTTAATAATCTTATCCTGTCACAGTGCCTATAGTACAAACCCCTTTACATACATACCCAAAACTATTCCACCTAGTGTTAAATTCTTCATTCTAACAATAACACAGATATAAACAGCATGCAGGTAGATGACTTTAAGGTATCTGCACTGGAGACCCATATGTTTCAGAGTAATGAAATAACATTTACTGAAAAGGTACTATACTGTAGGCATCAGGGATTTAATTAAGCACATTACTATCATTCATTCAGTACTCTGTGAATACCATACTTGGTTCTAAGAGAACAATAAGGAGTATGATAAGGTTGGTCCTTGCCCTCAAGGTGCTTAAAGTTGAACGTAAACAATTATAATATAGTTGGTAGATGTAAGTTGCTATAGAGGCACAAAGGAGGAGACAGCTCAGTCAGACAGGCAGCCGGTGGGAGTGGTTCCTTTCCTGAGGCCTCCAGGAAAACCTACCTCATTTGCATCATTTCCTTACAAATCCCTATCCCTCCATTTTCATTCTTACAAAGTCAGAAAAAAATAAAATAAAAGGTTGAGAAAACCAAAGCAAGCTCTCCATTTCTCTATGTCTTGTTCAATCCCAAAGTACTGACCTCTAAATCAAGTTCAAATGAACAGTCAGATACTTTCAAAAAAACTCATTGCTACTTATTCCCTCTATTTTGTATATGTTTTTGTCTTCATAAAAGTAATGACATAAAAGAAAACCAAGAAAAGTTTTTAAAAAATCATGTGGAATATCTTTTTTTAACAATACTTTGACCTTTTATTTCTAAATACAAAGCTGCCGTAAAGAAAAAGGCTTATATATTTTGAGCTGATAAATTGTGCCACCTAGAAACTTAAATCTTTTATACATCAAAAAAAAGAAAAATTTAGGGCCAGCCCGTGGCTCACTTGGTAGAGTGCGGTGCTGATAACACCAAGGCCATGGGTTCGGATCCCATATAGGGATGGCCGGTTCGCTCACTGGGTGAGTGTGGTGCTGACAACACCAAGTCAAGGGTTAAGATCCCCTTACTGGTCATCTTTTTAAAAAAAAAAAAAAAAGAAAAATTTAAAGAAAAATGACAAGCTAGGAGGAAGTGAGAAAAAAACAGGGTTAATATTTTAGTATATAAAGAGCTCTTGAATAGAAACACAGATAAAAATATAAATAGATAATTCACAAAAGAAAAATTATAATAATCATTGATACTGTTCAATCTCACAATAATCAAAGACATGCACACTAAAGCAATGTAGTATGAATCACCTATCAGGTATAAAATATAAAATATTAATGGTAAGCTTGAAGAAACTTCCTGGAGAACAATTTTTCAATATGTGTTAAAAACATTAAAGTTTTTCCCATACTCTTTAAATTCCCACTGAAGAGATTTTTCCTTATCCTAAGGAAAAAAGTGGAAAACACACAAAAAGAAGTGTGTTGAAAGATACATGCATCAGAGCATTTTTCTTTTTGATTGACACATACTGATTGTACGTATCTATGGGATAGGTACAAAGTTATATTTCAATACATGTTACACAATGTATAATGATCAAACCAGGGTAATTAGCATATTGTTCATCACAAAAATCTATCATTTCTTTGTGATGAGAACATTTCAGCTATTTTCTTCTAGCCATTTGAGAATGTACAACAGATAATTGTTAATTACAGATGCCTAGCACTACTGTAGAGCACTAGGACTTATTTTTCCTATCTAGCTATAATTTTTTTAATCTGTTAACCGACCTCTCCCTACTCCTCCCAATCCCTCCCAGCCTCTAGTAACCACAATTGGTGTGGAATATCTGAACACCCTCCGTGGTCTTCTTTGCATGCTAAATTTCTATTCATGCTTCAAATTCAAAATCAAGTGTGATCTCCTTTTTAAACCTCTTCTAAAAGACAGCGATATCTTTTCATCCAGTTGTATTGGGATTATTGGTTTACATGTTATTTTCCTCCAGTAGATAAATGCTTCTTAAGGAAAAGGATTATCCTGTTCATCTACACCTCTCAAAGTCTTTCTAGTAGTATACTTGGTATATATTATTCAATACATTTTTGTTAAACAAACAAATATTTTCATCATTATTGCAGGTAACTCACTATCCTTTTTCTACTTTAGTATGAGCTTGATATTGTTTTCAACATGATATATGTGTAGGCATTTATTGACATATCAGTAGAATGTGCTAGCAAGATGATTTTGTAGTAAATATTAGAAAGACATTTTAATAGTCAAGATTTTTAGGTAAGCAGTGTGAGGTATTATGGATAGGAGAAGTAAAATGTTTTAAGACTAACATAATAAAAAGTTATGCTAAGAGGTATAGAGTGACAGCAATGTTGACATCTACCTCTCACTTCACCCCCTTTTCTATCAGGTTCTACCACAAGGCAGCTAAATATAAGCATCACTCTTAATCATCATATTTCTTGCTTCAATAACTAATTACAAAATACTATGGTTAACTTACCTGCTTTAGAACCCATTGTAAAGCTTTTTCAAAATAATCTCCAATCCAATTTCCAAGATTATTCCTATATTTAACAGGTTGATTCCTTAACCAGGATTTTATCAGAGAATTAAGATCTGTTTCTTCATCACTGAAACAGATTAATACAAACATATAAGAAATTATTTATGAAAAAATTGTCAATTTACTTTCAAATAAATTTATGTTCCAATAAACATTATTCCACTCATATATTTTATCTGCTAGCACACAAGAACTGGCTTTAGTTACTTCTGTATGTATGTGTATGTGTATGTAATATAGTTACTTCTGTATATATATATACATACATATAGGTATATATATACACACACATATATATAGTCATCTTCTATAAAATAAAGCAAATATATTTCATATACTTTATTATAAACTAAAGAAGAATTACATATCTACAGGTTAGTCTAAAGTAGTCTAAACCCTTTCTACTCTGAGTGGTATGTTAGTTAGAAATGCAAAATCCCACGTCCCACACCAGACCTATGAGTCTTCCTAAAGTAAAATTCTTTTAGCAAAGCACTTAATTAGGAGTAAAATCCAGTGACTTAAATTATATATAACATTCACATCTTATTCAAAATTATATCTGACATAATTATAAAAAATTATAGAAATATGTTTAAGTATTATGCCAATAAAAAATTATTTTTTTAATTATAGCAAAAACAACTCTAGTTAATAATTTTAGAATTGACAAAGGCTCATGATNGTCTTCATAAAAGTAATGACATAAAAGAAAACCAAGAAAAGTTTTTAAAAAATCATGTGGAGGGCCGGCCCGTGGCTCACTCGGTAGAGTGCGGTGCTGAAAAAATCATGTGGAATATCTTTTTTTAACAATACTTTGACCTTTTATTTCTAAATACAAAGCTGCCATAAAGAAAAAGGCTTATATATTTTGAGCTGATAAATTGTGCCACCTAGAAACTTAAATCTTTTATACATCAAAAAAAGAAAAATTTAGGGCCAGCCCGTGGCTCACTTGGTAGAGTGCGGTGCTGATAACA
>NW_007749621.1:1198-10771 GCF_000696425.1 Galeopterus variegatus | reverse complement strand
CGGCAGGAGCACCGCCACGCTCCCAAGTGGCGCACTCTCCAGTGCGCCACCGGGCTGGCCCTACCCTCCATTCTAACATACCTCTTTTGCATAGCTGGGCTAGAGCTGTGTTCTTAGCAGGGCCTCACTGGAGAGTATGGAGGGCTCATTAGCAGAAAGGTAATGATTTTGTGAACATGTATAGACATTTTACTGAAAGGTTTAGTTATTCCAGTGATTGATGGTAAACCGCACTAAGACTTTCTTTTACAAATTGCATAAAAAAATCTGAGCAAAGGATTAAAAAAATTATAAAATAATTTCCCAAACTGAGAGGATTACTAAACAAATTAAAATTTTAATTTAATTTAAGACTTTTGCTTTAAGTTTTATGCAGTTATTTAAACTATATTTTTATAAAATAGAGTCTGTCAGCCCAGATTTTCTAGAAAATGGAGCTTGTGATCATTAATTTTATGTGTTAACTTGATTGGGTTATGGTGCCTACTTGTTTGGTCAAATTCTAATTTTGATGTTGCTACAAAAGCATTTTTGTAGACATGATTCACATTTACAATCAGTTCATTTTATGTAAAAGAGATTTCCCTTGATAACGTGAATAGGACTCAACCAATCAGTTGAAGGCCTTAAGAGCAAAAACAAAGGTTTCTTAATACAAGAATTTTGCCTCAGGATTGTAACAAAAATCCTGCCTGACTTTCTAACCTATGAGCCTACCCTATGACTTTTGGGCTTGCCAGCTCTTACAATTATGTGTCAATTTCTTAAAATCTCTCTAGATAGATAGAGATATAAATCTCTCTCTCTCTCTCTCTCTCTCTCTCTCTCTCTCTCTTTCTGAGAAATCATATTGGTTTTGCTTCTCCGGAGAACTCTGACTGATACAGAACCTGAAGCAAGGATTAAGAACTATCATTTTATTTGGAAAGTGCAAGTCCATGGCAATTAAGGTTAGAAAACATGGAAGTGCAGCAAGCATAGATACAGTGCAGTGCGATGTGTTAGTGCCTTCTAGAAAACACATCAATGTCTCCACAAAAAGAAGAGCCAGTATTCAGAGATCTCTTCTGATACTTTAATCAGTTTGGACTGCTATAACAAGATAATATGGATGTGTGGCTCAAACAACACAAATTTATTTCTCACAGTTCTACAGTCTAGGAAGTAAGTGCAAAATAAAGGTTCTGGTCAATTTGGTTCCTGGTGATATTTGTCTTCTAGTTTGCAGATGGCTACAGGATCTTTCATGTCTTTTCCTACAAGGGCACTAATCCCAACATGAGGGCTCCATATTCATTACCTAATCACCTTTCAAAGATCCCCTCTCAAAATACCATCACATTGGGGATTAGGATTTCAAAATACAAATTTAGAGGGTGTGCACCTTCAGTCCAGAGCACGTGATAACTGAGGATATTCAATGACAAAGACAGGGCACTAACTAAATGCAAAGACCTTCATGTCCCTAGTGGACAACTTATCACACAATCTGTTAATAAGAAAAAATGAAGTGTGTGTAAATTTCCTACAGTAAGGGAGAATGCTACTGTGACAGAGTTCTTGCTGCATCTTCAAAGAGGGATGCTAGAAGTGGGATTCTGGGATCAAATGGTTTAAGGTGGATCTTTCAACTGGGTGACTTGATTGGGATTGAGCAAATATATTGTAGATAGTTGAGAATTTGTGGATGTTGCAGAGAGAGGGTACTGACCTGAGTCTCTTGATATATAAACTGTTGCTTAGTTAGGAAGCTGTTTATCCAAGTCAGCAGACTATTGTCTCCAATAAATTAATCTATAGGAATTTCTTGAAGCATACAGTGAAATGATTTATTGTTTTAATCTTACCTTTTCTGAGCAAAAGTTTCCTGAAACAATTAAGTCACATTGACACGGGTGGTCTAAGGCATAATGTTGAACAGATGGCCTCAGCTGTCATTTCCCTTCCTCCTATCCTTTCTCTTTGGCTCAGACAGAAGAGGGGAGCAGCACTTTGGTGGAAAACAAGGAGGACTAAGGAGATTAAGAAAAAATAATCAAGCTTTTCCAAACCACTGGTGGCCTGTGGACGTGAACTGAGGGAAAAGAGAGAAACTCTTTCATTGCTTTAGAAGTGGTTTTTAATTTATAGTGGATTGGACTTGCATACTAACAGGGAATAAAATGTTTCTTAATATTGTCATATGATTATACATCTGCTTATTGTATTGTTCAGGGATTCAGGGAAGTTAGAGCCCTCAGATCAAGTGTGAAGTTCAGTGGTATTAAAATAATAAAGCAGTTTTCTAATTTTGCCCTACTGAGTTCAGTGTGCTTAATACATTAGTTAAAATCTAAGATAACTACCTGATAATTCCCAGTTCGCTCTCAATGAGTCTTATATATAGGTCTGACATAATAATTGACTTTCTGATCAAAGTAAGGAAAATAAATTATACTAAATTTAATTCATGGAAAATTTCATGTTATTATTTATCATTTCTTCATTTTTGTCATTTTTTTGGCTTACTTAAAATCAGAATAAATATCATGAATATGGAAGCTATGACAGTGCATCTCTCATATCTCCCACTTCAGGGAGCATTACTGACTGACAGCTCCAGCAGCCAATCTCTGAATCTACCACCACATTTGTGAGAAGGTCAAGCTGTCCTCTTCTTGCTCAGCAGATGAACTTGGCTGGTATACTAAGGCAGGCCCATTTCTGTGAGATGTGACACTCTTTTGATGGCTGATCTGCCAAAATTTTCTTAGAAATGCCCTGAAAAAATTTCTTCTAACTTTACCTTCCTTCCTTCCCTCTCTCCTCTGCTGGGGTCAGACATACACCACAGTGAATGGCTTTCCTAGACCTCTCCAACTACCTCTCCATTTTCCCTCATTGGAATTTTCTCCAGTAAATCCCTTTCATGTCTAATCCCATTTGGGGGCTGCTTTTCAAAGGACTCCAACTGAAACAATAGGTCAATAAGATTTTTATTTTTTGAATGAAGTGGTAACTTACTCTTTCTATTTTCAGTAATGAGTTCTATATGATTTTCTCAGACTTTTTGAAGTCCTTTCCTGTATTATCACTAAATCTTATGTTTTTATCCCCATTTTGTACTTGCCACAATGATAAGTTAAAATTTTATTTGTATGAGCTCCTTGAAGTCAGAGAATTTGTGTCTTTGTTCAGTACAATGCCTGGTATATGAGGGCACTTCAAAAAGTTCATGAAAAGATTTGTATTATCTTTAATTCTATTTTTCCATGAACTTTTTATAAGTATGCTTGTATAGTAGACACTCAATAAATATTTTTTAATGATGTATAATTGAAAACACAATTTTCTGAAGCAATTATATGAACACATGCACTTATGAGGCAACATGAATCTCTCAAGACATATAATATGGCATATATTTAAATTTTCCCCTAAACTTCCTATTGTCTGCCCAACAAAATATTAATGAAACAGATAAACAGCAACAACAAAATGTTTACCTAATGATGATGGTTAAAGGTATGGGATACATTCACTAAATATATCATATTAGTTAAAAAAAAAATGAAATTCCAGAATTCATTTTAGAGAAATAAGTTTATTTCAAATACTCTATTTAAAGTATTCTAGAGTGAAAGAATCCTATGAGTAGAATGAGAGAAATATTTTAGAAAGATGGTAACAGATATCTCATGTCAGATTTAGGAAAGGTCACAAGCCAAGGTTGCTTTGTTTGCAGTAAGTCATTTACTTCCAGGAGGACTGGGATTGTGAGTCGTCGTGCTACAGATGGTTAGCAATCACAGATATTGGACAGGCTGAGGGCTTAATATCCACAAATTGCAGAAATAATCATGAGAGAAAGGAGAATATTCAGCAAATTTATCCAAAAAAGAGGGAGCCACAGGCTGGTTGGTAACAAGTTGACTGGCAGCTCCTGGAAGAAAAGCAAGTTGGCGGTAGAAGCTGGACCCACAGCCCAGAGATTGGAAGCCAGTGTTCCCATAACCAAAAGATCCAAATCCAGTGTTTCCATATCCCAAAGATTTACCATTATTTGTCTGGCAAGGATTACAGATGATGAAATTCTTCAGGCGATAGCAGGACGTCTGGTAGGGTCTGGCCACAGTATAGGATGTCTGGCAGCTGGTGGGCTCACAGAAGGCCTCCTGAAAGCCACTGTAGAGAGGAACCCAACTGGCAGGTGCTGGGAGAACAGACTACATTGCTGGGGTAGAAAGAATTATAGGTGGAAACTGGGTACCCCAGGTAACCTCCAAGAGAGCAGGAGGAGAACGTTCCAGAGCTGCAGTTGTAAGACATGGTGTCAGGAGTTCTGTGTTCAGCTGAATTACAGTGAGGAGTCTGTGAGTGTGAGTGCTACTTTCTACACTGGACACATATACTCTAGCAATGGGTGTAGTAGCATATGCCCATATTAAGGAGAACAGTTAATTAGTCTCTGGTCAAAATGAGATACATTAGCCTTCAAAGACCATTTTTATGAATGCAGACTTTTAAATAAAAGAATTTCATTAGATTTTCAAAGCAATTGTTTATGAAACAATAATGCCATTTTGCATTTATCTAGCTTGGGTAGAATGAAAATCACCATAATTGTATCTATAAGATGGATGCTTTATTCATCCTGTTCTTCAAGATATGAGATCAAATGGGTAACATCGTGAGAATTCTGTTGTGTTTAAAGCTCTTTACACTTTGTAGTCTGTAGAGGACATTTATATTGCTCCAACTTTAGGAACCCAGTTGACAGCAGAAAAAAAAAAAAAAAGAAATTCTTTAGTATCTACTCCTTCTCCCAAATTTTGTGAACCTTACTGAAAAAACAACCCCTAATAGGTAGATGTGCTAATTGAGTGCCTGACACATTTGGGTTTAGTTTTCTTATAGCACAGGTAGCTAAGTCACTCTTGTGTACATGAGTATTTAAGAATGAAGTGTCTGGTATTTGCAGAAGTGCTTTGAAGATCACATTGTAAAAATACTTAAGTCAAGGAATCCCTTGCTCTGAAATTGACTTTTGTCTTGATAGAAGTTGTCAATAACTTGATTATCAAAAACCCTCTATCCCCACAAAATGTATTTTTTTGTCATTTTGATATTATTGAAATGATAGAGGGTAGGATTTTTACTGCAGAGGGAAAAGAAAAGGGAGAAATAAGGAAAGTGTCTGTCCCATGTAGACTTCATAGAAAGATCAAGGATTTGAAGAATTCACAGTTACAAATGACCTTTATAATTTGAAATATGGGTGGGGGAAGGGTATCAGAAGAGAAGATTATGTAAAATAGAAAATGAATGCCTTTGGGACCTCTGATGTGGTTCATGTATCAAGTGGCATATTCTGCCTGGAGGACTAGTATCACGAGAATTTTTCTGGACTCACATGAAGTTCACCATAGCTTACTGTAAATAGAGATAGTGCATGGGTATAGGAAATGGCTTAAATAACCTATGGGAATGGGCAAATATCTTAAGATATTCATCTTCAAAACTGACATACCAGCCAGTGGAAATGAGCTGTGACTCATTCTACGAAGAATTAGAAAATGTAGTTGGAAGTTTTAAGGGAAGATTTAGCTGAAAATCTAAAACAAGCTGCTTTTTCAGGTAATGAAATTTCCATCTTGAGGGTACTAGGAATATCTAATCAGGGTATTGTAAATGGGATTCCAATCTGACAGAAGACTGGAGCTAATTGCCATACTCCCTTCCAAATTGCATATTTTCTGAGTCTAACATTTTTGAGTAGAAAAATTGATCTCCAATCATGTTTCATGTATTAGGGAACATAGTGTGTCCTCTGTTTCTAAAGTAAACAATTTTTATTTATTAGGTTTCTTAATTATGAAGAATCACTCTAGTAGATTTCAAACCTTCCCGTTTCATTTGTCAATAAAATATTGAACATCAAAACATTCACATCAATATTTAACTCATCCTAATTGAATTTGCTTACTTATTTCAATGTCATCCATTCTTATATAAGTTATTTCTGTGGAAGAATATCCTAGGAAATCAGATATTAAGTAATTTGGAGAATTCTTTTCTTAAAAAAAAAAAGGATGTTCTTGCATCTAAATACTTTTGTTCAGAAGTGGAAGGAAAATGGTTTTCTATGAAACAAACAAATCAAACAGCACAGAAGCCACAGCAAGATAAAACTCAATCTCCCCTCTTCCGCAAGGCATCAGTCTTCTTTACACTATTACATAGAGGTCAGAGAACAAGAAAAAATATGACCATTATTTTAGAAATGTTTTAAAACTTGTCAGAAACACCTGAAAATGATTAAAATCAAGGTGATGTATGTTGCTTTCTGAGGCAAAAGAAGAATATCCTTAAGATGCTGTCTTTGGCCCAACACTTCAAGGCAAATAACTTGAAAAACTTTCTTTAGAAAAAAGAAAGTTTTCCAGATTCTAGGAATCCTTTCAGTGGGAAACACTGACTCTGATTAGATAGAAATGCATTAAATATTTTTACCATATTTTTTCTTATTTTTAATGCTTTTTCAGCATCTTAGATGAATAATCTCTAACATTCCAAAACAGCACAAAGCAACTTATAATATTTAACTCATACAACAAATTAAAAATGCAAAATGTGAAAGAAAAGCTAAGAATGGCTCTCAGTAATCTAAATACATTTTTAATCAGGAGCATCAGAAATAAAGAAATCTCTCAGTTAATATTTCACTAAAACCATTCAAATTGAGGTCTAATAAAAAAAATTCTAATGCATATTGCATATCACCATTGCTGTTTTCTGATGACACTATTTCATTAGGTAAGCTTGCCACTTTGTAGCAACAATGAATGCATGTTTTTGTTTCAAAGAAATGACTATGTATAGATGAGCTACATGGCGACTCTGCTAGCCAGATGGCAACAATTTTAAGACAGATTGTGAAAGGGGTATGAGTCATTTTTAATTAAGACAGCTTCCTTCATCCCAGACACTGTCTACCTCTAAATCAGTTCTGAGTTATCCCCTGGGTGACCTTTGGTAAGAGAAGATGATTAATAGCTTTTAAGATTCAATGCTATTACTTGAATTCCAAGGCACAAACATTACTGCACTTTCCAGTTGCAAAACCACAAAAAAGTTCATATGTCTCACTATGATGATCTTTTCAATTCAATTAAAAGGGGCAGGTAATCTGTTTCAATGTGTCATGTGGATGACACACCCAATGATAAGGGTATATAAATGCCGCAGACCAAGAATTGACATTAAAACTCAGAATCTTGTCATCGTAAGTCACGTCTCCTGTCACCATGTCTTACAACTGCTCTTCTGGAAAATTCTCCTCCCGCTGCTTTGGAGGCTGCCTGCAGTACCCAGTCTCCTCCTGTGGCTCTTCCTTCCCCAGCAACCTGTTCTATCGCACTAACCTCTGCTCTCCCAGCACCTGCCAGCTGGGATCCTCTCTCTACAGTGGCTGTCAGGAGACCTGCTGTGAGCCCACCAGCTGCCAGACGTCCTGTGTGGTGTCCAGCCCCTGCCAGACGTCCTGCTTCCGCCCGAGGTTCTCCATGTTCAGCGGTCCCTGCCAGACGATTTCTGATGGGTGTCTGGACTTTGGGTCCAGGGGCTTTCAATCTTTTGGTTGTGGCTCCCCGTCCCTGCGCTTTGGATCCAGTGGCTTCCAATCAGTAGGTTGTGGTCCCAATGCTTTCTCATCCCTAAATTACAGATCTAACTTTTTCTGCCCAACCTACTTCTCTTCTAGAAGCTGCCAGTCTACTTCTTATCAACCAGCCTGTGGATCTGGCTTTTACTAATTATGTTTTTGAGGAAGCAGAAATTTAAACAGTACCTGCTGTATTAAGATCCATACTATCTATTGATCTTCTTTCCTATCATTAGCTTATAAATCTGACTTCTATGTTACTCATAATGGATTAGGAATAACTTGAATTCTGGTAGTTGGAGGATGTATTCGTTGCAGAAAGATGCCAAAACTGCTTCCTTATAAGTATAAAGATATGCAATATTGAAGCATATTTCTTTTTTAATGTACCTCATAGTTATTTCCCCTTGTGCACTTGTTTTAAATTTTACAAATTGGAAAATGTTGTAAGTTTAAATAAAAATATGTTACATGACATCTGCATATCTACTTTAACATTATTTGATTAATTTTTGTCTTTTAAAATACTCCTAATTGTATGGTTGGGTTTTTCTGTATGTTGTATGTCTCATTAAAAAAAAATTAATTTTAAAGAGTAAAATTGTGCAATTTCCTCTACAATTTGGTGGAAATATTTTCATCTTTCATGTTTACTCCTTCTATTAAATACCTTCACATGATAAAATAAAATACACTTTTTTAAGACTACAAATTAACTGTGGTCTTTTGCTCTGTAGGAAGTAAGAGATTCCAATATTTTATGTAAAATAATTACAATTTGCAATGAAATTAAGTTGACTATGTCACATTAAGATTATTCTTGTTGTAGTCAATTTAATATGAATATTAAAGAAGATTACTATTAGGATGATTACTTTTATAAAAAAAAATGTTCCAAGATATATGAGGAATTGGCTTCAGGATATCAAGTAAGAACTTAGATGTTAATGAATTACATTTGGTGAGGGCTCAAGTTCCCTCAGCCTTACTGTCAGGTAAGAAATCATGTCTCTAAATAAAATACCTAATACATGTCAACATTTATTAGCAAGTAGGCCCAATATTTTTCATATAATTAGTTCCATAAATTTGATAAATCTCCTATTTGCTCTTGTTTTGCTTGTTAACAGTTGTTTAAAAAAAAATCAAAACCAATGCAAATATTTTCTTGTTAAGGGATTCAGCTAAACATCCAGACAGTTGATAGCATCTGAGACAGCAGTTATGCCCCAAACGTTTTATCGTTAAGTCAAGGACAACGTTATTAAAGGTACAGATGATCTAGATCCTTACCCGCAGGGTAATCATATGTCTCGGTTTGTTCCTTTTTGCCTCAGCATCCAGTCCCACTTGGCTATTGATTCAGATTTTTTACTTTTTATTTATAATCAGTAATAATTTTATTAAAATAAGTGATGATTGGTATAGGAGACCACTTCTGCCATGGTTTTATCTATGGAAGTATAAGTGCAGGTACAATGAACAAAGTTTGTACTTCAATTAATTGTGTGTGTGTGTGTGTGTGTGTGTGCGCGCATTTTTCATGACAGGTAAGGGGATTGCAACCCTTGGCTTGGTGTCGCCTGCACCACGTTCAGCCAGTGAGTGCACCAGCCATTCCTATATAGGATCTGACCCCACGGCAGGAGCGTTGCTGCGCTCCCAGCGCAGCACTCTCCCGAGTGTGCCACGGGGTTGGCCCTTCAATTAATTATTATATCTGGAAGAACAAAAGGCATTCCTCTTTTTCTCACCCTTTCTAAATGAAATAGAATTATCACATATTTTTTTTTAAAGAGCATATGGTATAATCGCTTGAAAAACAAATTACACTTAGACACAAGAGATAGGACAGTCTACACATTTCAATCTTGTGGAGAGACCTTTGCTGTTCTCACTCAGCCAGAAGTGTTATAGCCTGTTCCATGGCC
>NW_007749621.1:0-351 GCF_000696425.1 Galeopterus variegatus | reverse complement strand
AATATGAGGGCAGGTGATATCATTGACTACATGAAAAGTAAAAGACACAATTTTACTGAATCACGTCATTACCTACTTCAAAAGATAGTAAAATCTTTAAGAAGACTGCTTCCAAAGATGATTATTTATTATTAGCAGTTGCAAAAGACATGCCAAGATATTACCGTGATGCATTCATCTTCATTTAGGTCAAATAATTTTTTTAAATCATTTTAACTCATGATAAATCCTAAGTTTTCTTGTGAATGTACAAAAACAAATTCAAGCAATCACTGATGATATGTCTATCCATTAGCAGAAGAATAACATCACCAAGGATTAAATAAGTTAGTTTTATATCAGTATTGTCAA
>NW_007749620.1:10499-10772 GCF_000696425.1 Galeopterus variegatus | reverse complement strand
ATATGATCGACAGCTTCCACTGATGTTTCTTTGAGGTGAGCAGAGTCTACTCTCAGAATACGTGACCATTTGGAGCCTTTACATTAAAAACTCCATATTTTCACTGTTCTCCCATATTGGTTCCAGTCGATTCTACTTAATTGTATTGTAACTGGTAAGTGACACTTTTATCACTAACTCCCACAGAGAGGTAGTGTTTTAGAAAGGCTTTATTTTAAATGCAGTAATTTAGGAAGAATCAGCCTCATCTTCAAAATGCTGGCAAAACAGATA
>NW_007749620.1:4639-5039 GCF_000696425.1 Galeopterus variegatus | reverse complement strand
ACACATATCTTTTCAGTGTGGGTCTTGAAAGATAAATAAAAGTTTGTGCAGCAGAGAAATCAGGAAATGGCACCCCGAGAGGTTAGAGTAAAACTTATAAAGACACAGGATTGTGAATGAGTCTATTTTAACCACTTTCTGAAATCTTATCCAACATCTGCACAGAATTAATCATTTTTGCCTTCATTTTACTAGTTTATATATTTTCATTACATATTTACTTCATTTTATTTTAATCATTCCAATATCTGCCTACTGTTCTTAGCTATAAACTTCATAAGAATAACACTAAGAGACATTTGAAAATTGAGTGCTTAGCATAGAAAGTACTCAATAGATACTGGTTTGTTGAAAGAAGACAATGAATGAATAAGAAATGCAAAGTGGTATCTTTAGAGAA
>NW_007749620.1:2192-2878 GCF_000696425.1 Galeopterus variegatus | reverse complement strand
ATTATAGGTTTGTACTTCAGATGCCCCCATCATAGTACTGCTGTCTGGGGGATGCAGGTAAAACAAAATACATAAGTGAAACTCAGAACAGACATTGCTTTTGTAACAAATTTAGGGAGGAGTAAAAAGGAATAGTGACTGGAGAATACACTGGTGTCTTGCAGACCTTGTTGGAGTGAACAGAGGAGCCTCTAAAGAAACTAGAGCCCACCTGGGATCAGGTCTGGATGCCCCTCTTAGACCATGCTTGAAGCCCATCTCTCAGAAAATGTGCTACTGCAGCCATTCTGCTCAAAACATCCTCTGAACCTCTGCTTCAATATTTCTTGCTTTTCTCTGGCCTCCCTGGTTTTGACCTTGATTCTTTGTCTTGATCTTCCCCTGTGTTTTAAATATTCTGTTGGATGGTCTACCTGGTTCGAGGTTTCTCCCTTTGACACGTTTTCTCAAATTCTTCTCACACCACCCTTTAAATGATATAACACAGGAATGTCTCATCCCATCATCAAACCCAACCTGGGTCTCCACAGCCCAGGCTGGGCTTGGCATTACAGCCTCCTGCTTAGGTAGAAAGAAAGTGAAAACATGTACCTGGAGACATGAGAGCTTCCAGCAACTCTCAGATGACTAGGACAAGCAGAGACGTCGATTTGTTAAGGAAGGTAGGGTACTTTTGTCCAAGGAAT
>NW_007749620.1:0-363 GCF_000696425.1 Galeopterus variegatus | reverse complement strand
ATGCTCTGGCAGGTTCCTTGGTTTCTCTCTGATTCTCAGAAGTGCAGACAGGACAACGTGGGTCTCTGCCTCTGCCCTATCCTGTTCCATCACTCTCCTCCCAGTGTCCTTCCCTCTTTACATCACTGTTAAAACAAACTTCACAGAAACTATATTCCCCAAGCATGATAGAATTCTGGTTAAATTCAGTCATGAAAACAGTAGCTTACTGGGCGGAAATAGTGTATTTCTCATTTATAATATATTCATCCAAAAAATAAAGAAACGTAAGATCAGGAACCAAAGTCAAACCCTTCGGTAAATATAAGTCAAAGACAAAATAACAGGTGAGACCCAGCATTGCCCCTGGTTGTGCTGAGCAAG
>NW_007749619.1:9211-10773 GCF_000696425.1 Galeopterus variegatus | reverse complement strand
GAAAAAAAAAAAAAAAAAAAAAAAAATTCTGAACCCCTTGTACGTGTATTCTGTAACTAAACAATTAAATAAGTGGAGGCCAGTGGTTGGAGTCAGGTTCCTCACTGATGGAATGGGAAGTTACAGAGAAACTAGAGGACACTGGAATGAAGCATATGTTAATGTGTAGCATTGGAAACATCAGTATGTACTCAAATTTTGCTTATGATAGATACAAATATTTATACATAGAAATATGCATTGATGTGTGGATATACATGTGTTAGTACATTCACATATATTTTCCCTGTTCTATCAACTGAGATAATCTAGAAAAAGACACCCCTCAGAAGGTAGCAATGATCATACTTAGTGTCCAGATCTTTGTTTCTTAAGACTATATTTCCAATAAAAGGAACCAGGGCTCCTTAGAGAAAATGGCTGATTATAGGATTGAGGCAGCAAATTAACAAGATTTGCCTAGAGCATCTTGCAGTACTATAAAGTAAGTTCTCAAACAAGCACACACCACATAATGGGGGTATGCCAAAGAGACACAAAAGCAAGTGAAAGAGCTTCCAATGACGGAAACCTGGAACAACATGAGCAAAAAACTAAAAAAAAAAATTTGTACTAAATTAGTAAATAGTAACTCAAAGTATGAAATACAAATCCATGAATCTAAAATGATGTATTTAAAAAGACTGAATAAATAAATAAGTAAATAAACAAGGATGGGGATCACTCTCTCTTGAAAAGAATTCTGAGTAATTTATGTAGATACTCCAACTTCAAGAAAGTGAAGCTCCAATCTCCATTCCTCAAGTGTGGCCTGTGCATAATGACTTTATTTTAAAGCCTGCCTTTGCAAAGTTGGTGAAATTAATATTACAGTGGAGAATCTCGCTAAACACTACCTCGGTCATCTCATCATGCTTAACATCACCAGTGGTAAATCATATTGAAATAATGTTCTCTTGATATGATTGCAAATTTCTTTTACCTCTTGCAATAAATGATTTATATACTTTCATATAACATTTCTCCTGAAAGTACTTCTCAAGCTTTACTCTGGAATTCCACAGCAAATCTCAAAGTTTATTGTAATTGTCTCCACTTTTTCACTTTCTGTATGATACTCAAACTACTCCATCCTCAACATGCCATTGACAATACTGTTGTCAATGTTACCAGAGACTTCTAAGTTAACCAATTTGAAGATTACTTACCTACTTTAATCATATCCAAATTCTCAACCGCATTTGACACGAACAGTTCTCCCATCTTTCTGACATATTTCTCTTGTCTTTCATTGCACGATACTTATTCTCTTTCCACCTGACTAGATGACCGGATGCTTCATTTTAGGCTCTTTCCCTTGCTGCTTCTTTTCTGATAGGGCTGTAAATGTTGAAGAATATAAAGGCTCTATCCAATGTCCTCCACTGCTCTTCTTCATATGACTGGTTTCTTAGGTGGTGATAGAGCAGTGACTGTAAATTTCATCTTGATAACAGTGACCTCTAACGATTTTTAGATCTGTCCTCTCCACTGCATATTTCATACCTATTCAACACCTCCAT
>NW_007749619.1:5786-9178 GCF_000696425.1 Galeopterus variegatus | reverse complement strand
GAGTTGGAACCAGCCCACATGTCTATCATCCGATGAGTGGGTAGGGAATCTCTGGTATATCTATACAATGGAATACTATTCTGCTATTAAAAAGAATGAAATACTATCATCACAACAACATGGATAGACTCAGAGAAAATTATATCAAGTGAAACAAGTCAGGCACAGAAAGAGAAATACCATATTTTCTCACTTATTTCTAGGAGCAATGAATGAATGAATGAATGAATGAATAAATAAATAAATAAAAACATGCAAACAAACAAAGGGTTGGAAGGAAGAAGACATAACAATCACAGCAATTCCTTGAACTTGTAAGGAAAATGAACAGATGTGATGTAGTTGGGGGGTAGGGGAGAGGCAGAGGAGGGAAAGAGGAATGGATCAAGGGACAGGAAAATCAACTACAATGTAAATGGAGAAATTAAAATAAGATAAAAATTTTAAAAAGTGCGGGACAGGAAAATCAACTACGATGTAAATGGAGAAATTAAAATAAGATAAAAATTTTAAACAGTGGTTATGCTAAAGGTGTTCTTTTGTATTGCTTTGTAAATTTTTATATTAATTTTAAATGAGATTGTCTTAGTCAGTTTGGGCTGCTGTAAAATAATACCTTAAACTGGGTGGCTTATCCACAATAGGAATTTATTGCTCACAGTTCTGGAATTCCAGATCATGGTGCCAGCATGGTTTTGTTTAGGTGAGGGCCCTCTTTCAGGCTGCAGAAGACTGACTTCTCCTTGTATTTTCCTGTAGGAGAAAGAGGGCAAGAGAGCTCTCTAGGGTCCCTTTTATGGGGGCACTAATCCCATCATGAGGGCCCCATCCTCATGACCTAATCACCTCCCAAGGGCTCACCTCATAATACCATCACATTGGGGTTAGGATTTCAACATATGGATTTGAGTGGGGACACAGACATTCAGTTTATTACATAGATGTCTTTGTGTTAATTTAACATCTAAGACTCAAATGACTCTTTTCCTATGTTGGATGACATGGCACTATTAGTTTCTTTCGTTGTTACACTAAATGTCCAAAATGGTACTACCTGCTCTGATTAAAATCATCTTTTTATTTTCACACATGTCATTTAAAACAAAAGATGGTGATTGCAAAGGGCAGACTTGGGACTTTGTCATTAAAAACAAAAATAAAAACAAACACAGAAACAGAGTAAACTGTTCTCTTCTTCCAGGGTTTCCTCCTGTGACATCAATCATGTCTTGCCTTGGGACCTAGAGCCAGGGTCAACAGGGGAGTCTTGGGGTTTCTAGTTAAGCCTGAAGATTCCTGGGCACGCTTAGAGGCTGTGGCTCAGTAGGCATCAATCAGTGGTCTCCACATAGCAAGTGCATCAGTTACTTCTGATGAGATGGTCCTCAGACAATCCGTTGAGAACTCTGGAGGATCCATGAGACCTTGAGACAGCATGACTTAAATAGTTCCATTTAGTCACAGCTTGTGAGTTGCCCGCGACCCAAATATGTTCAGCCAAGGGTTTGGACGTAGAGCTGTATGACTGGGCATCCCCATTTAGTCAGCTTCTGTGAACAAAACGATTTCTTATTTATTTATTTATTCATTTTATTTAAATGAATTTACTTATTTTTTGATTGACACATTGGTTGTGCATATTTATGGGGTACAGAGTTGTATTTAAATACATGTACATAATGTGTGATGATCAAATCAGGGTAATTAGCATATTCATCATTGCAAAATTTATCATTTCTTTTCAAGGAAAGCATTTCTGTGTCGAAATTTTATGCTCATATTTTCTTCTACCCCTTATTTTGTACATCTAATTGACTCTAAAACTCATTTGGAATTCAAGATGTTTCCCTCCCGCAGTTGTTTTCATCTTAGACATATGCCACTGTGATATGGGACACAGTACCTTTTCTACATTAATGCTTTTTCTACATTAAGCTTACACAAGCATACACATAAATTTTTACCAGTTTGAGGTTACGAGAGGACAATTATAATGGAGCACCGCAAGACTGAATATTATACTATTCTGTTATTAAGAATATATAAGACATTCCCAATACTCAAAATTTCTTAATGGTGACATTTTTCTTTATGTCCTCTCACTGCCATGTTGCAGAGCCCTTTCTCTTCTCTCACTTCATTTCTGTACACCTATATTCCTGTTAATTTATTATGTAGCCCAGCTTACATGAATTTAAGTGAGTGAGGGCATGCGGTATTTCTCTTTCTGTACCTGCCTTATTTCACTTCACATAATTTTCTCCAAGCTCATCCATGTTGCTGCGAATGGCAGAATTTCACTCTTTTATATGGCTGAGTAGTATTCCATGGAATATACCACATTTTCCTTATCCAGTCATCCATCGATGGACATTTAGGTTGGTTCCATATCTCGGCTATTGTGAACAGAGCTGTGATGAACATGGGAGTGCAGGGACTCCTTCAACATGATAATTTCCATTCCTTTGGATAAACACCCAGTAGTGGGATTGCTGGATCCTATGATTGTTCTACCTGTAGTTGTCTGAGAAAACTCCATACTGTTTTCCATATTGGCTGTATTAATTTACACTCCCACTAACAGTGTAGGAGGGTTCCCCTTTCTCTACATCCTCACCAGCATTTGTTATTTTCTGTCTTTTTGATAATAGCCAATCTAACTGCAGTGAGATGATATCTCATCATGGTTTTGATTTGCATTTCCCTGATGATTAGTGATGCTGAGCATTTTTTCATGTACCTGTTGGCCATTTGTAGGTCTTTTTTTGAGAAATGTCTGTTCAGGATCTTTTGCCCATTTTTTATTCATTTATTTATTTTAACAAAATGTAGTTTTATTAATATTAATTTTTACAATCTAGGACGTTGTTGTGGAGCAGTTGGGAGGGAAGGAGAGAGGGGAAAGGGGAAGGAAATGGGATGGAAGAAGGAGGAAGGAGGAGGGTCAGGATTGAGGCCTGTGGCACCCCCCTCATTCCCACAGGGGAGACTGGGGGGCTTCCAGCGGTTTCTTGGTCATTGCTGGGCTGGGTGCAGATGTTGTGGGGGGTGAGTGGTAAAAGCCCTCACTCCTCACCATCCCAAGGGCCCTTCTTGCTGTGGCTTGGTGGTCATTGCTGGGCTGGTTGAATGTGTGCATGTGGGGGGGGCATGGCCAAGGCCCAAGGCCCCCCACTGCCCTGGCTCAGGAGAGCCTGAGGCACTTCCTTTGGCAGCTCAGTGGTCACTGCTGTTGCCCATTTTTTAATTGGATTATTTGTTTTTATGAGGTTGAGTTGTTTGAATTCCTTGTATATTCTGGACATTTATCCCTTGTTGGACAAATAGTTTGCAAATATTTTTTTCCCATTCTGCAGGTTGCCTCTTCACACTGTTGATTGCTTCTTTTGCAT
>NW_007749619.1:0-251 GCF_000696425.1 Galeopterus variegatus | reverse complement strand
GGAATCTGCATTTTTTAAAAAGCTCCTGGTACTTCCTCTTGAGACACACTCCCCTGGCCACACTCATGTGCTTCTCCCATTTTATCAAAGCCTCAGGACCCCGTCTGCCCTTCATGGTCTGCTGTTGGCTTCTTTCTTCTCCTCTTCCCATCTTCCTTTCCCATTTCTCCTCTCCTTCAGTAATTTGATGTGACTGGGGGGATACACACCCACTTTTGTAGGTACGACCCATACAACTTTATACTTTCTTG
>NW_007749618.1:9480-10773 GCF_000696425.1 Galeopterus variegatus | reverse complement strand
TTCTCTTTCTGTACCTGGGTTGTTTCACTTAGGATAATTTTCTCCAGGTTCATCCACGTTGTTGCAAATGGTAGAATTTCATTCTTTTTTATGGCTGTGTAGTATTCCATTGTGTATATATACCAAAATTTCCTTATCCAGTCATCCATCAATGGACATTTAGGGTGGTTTCATCACCTAGCTACTGTAAATAGAGCTGCAATAAACACGGGAGTGCAGTTATCCCTTTGACCTGATGGTTTCCAATCCTCTGGATACATCCCCAGGAATGGGATTGCTGGATCATACGGAAGTTGTATCTGTAGTTGTTTAAGGAAACTCCATACTGTTCTCCCTAATGGCTGTACTTATTTACAGCTCCACGAACAGTACAGGAGGGTTCCTCTCTCTCCACATCCTCACCAGCATTTGTTATTCTCTGTCTTATTTATA
The DNA here is from genome assembly GCF_000696425.1 of Galeopterus variegatus. Lineage (NCBI taxonomy): Eukaryota > Metazoa > Chordata > Mammalia > Dermoptera > Cynocephalidae > Galeopterus > Galeopterus variegatus. The sequence goes on along the minus strand of NW_007749618.1, from coordinate 10,341 downwards.
ATAGCCAGTCTGATGGGGTGAGGTGATATCTCAAAGTGGTTTTGATTTGCATTTCCCTAGTGATTAGTGATGTTGAGCACTTTTTCATACACCTGTTGGCCATTTGTTTGTCTTCCTTTGAGAAATGTCTATTCAGCTCCTTTGCCCATTTTTTAATTGGATTGATTTTTTGCTATAAAGCTGTCTGAGCTCTTTGTATATTCTGGATATTAAACCCTCATCAGATGCATATTTTGCAAATATTTTCTCCCATTCTGTAGGATGTCTTTTCACTCTATTGATTGTTTCCTTTGCTGTACAGAAGCTTTTCAGTTTTATATAATCCCATTTGTTTATTTTTTCTTTTGTTGCCTGTGCTTTTGTGGTGTTATTCATAAAATCATTGACCATTCCTAAATCCTGGAGCATTTCCCCTATGTTTTCTCTTAAGAATTTTAAAGTTTCTATTTTGTCTCTAATCCATTTTGAGTTGATTTTGGTATATGGTGAAAAGTACAGATCAAGTTGCAGTCTTCTACAAATGGATATCCAGTTTTCCCAGCATCATTTATTGAAGAGGTAGTTTTTTCCCAATTTATGTCCTTGGTGCCTTTGTCAAAGATCAGTTGGCTGTATACATGGGTTGATTTCTGAGTTCTCTATTCTGTTCCGTTGTCCACTTGTCTGTTTCTATGCCAGTACCATGCTGTTTCTGTTACTGCAGATTTGTAATATAGTTTGAGGTCAGGAAGTGTAATGCCTCCAGCTTGTCTTTTTTTTTTTTTTTTCCCTTTTTGTCTTTTTTCATGTCTGGCAACGGATCGCAACCCTCATGTTTGCGCCCGTACCGGACCGGGACCGGCAACAGGATCGCAACCCTCA
>NW_007749618.1:3992-8725 GCF_000696425.1 Galeopterus variegatus | reverse complement strand
AGTGAGCGGGAACCGGTCTGTATGTGGGATCCGAACCCTCAGCAGGAGTGCCACCGCACTCTCAAGCAGCACACTGTAGCAGTGCGCCACCGGGCCGGCCCGAGCTTGACTTTTTTTGATCAAGATTGCTTTGGCTATTTGGGGTCTTTTGTTGTTCCATATGAATGTTAGGATTGCTTTTTCTATTTCTGTGAAGAATATCATTGGTATTTTGATGGGAATCATATTAAACCTGTAGATGGCTTTGGGTAGTACGGAAATTTTTGCTACATTGATTCATCTAATCCATGAACAAGGAATGTCTTTCCATCTTTTATTGTCTTCTTCAATTTCTTTTGGAAGTGATTTGTAGTTCTCATCATAGAGATCTTTCATGTCTTTGGTTAGATTTATTCCTAGGTATTTTATTTTGGGGAGACTATTATAAATGGGCTAACTTTCTTGTATTTGTTTGTTTTGTGTGGTTTTCATTTTTCTTTTATTTAAAAAAATTTTTCAATTTTATTTATATGTATTTTGGAGGGTACAGCGTGTTGCTCCAATACATGCATATATTATTGTCCACTGTCTTTTATTATGCAATTTGTAGATAAAAACCCTGATGCCATTTTAATTTTTATTCACTTTTTAAAGTTATAGTATTCTTTTGTGTTGTTTTGTCTTTTATTTTTCTCTCTATAAGCCATTTGTTACTTTTTTCTTAACTGGTATATGAATAAAGTCATTGAGTGTTGTTTAAGTGAAATTTGTGAGTGTGTCTATGTGCGTGCATGCGTGTGTGTGTGTGTGTGTGTGCTTAATCTTTTTCTACATTTAATATGCCTTATATTTTGTTTTTTCAGGAATTTTTTTATTTGTCTGTTTCACTACATGAAGTTAGCTGTATGTCTCCCAAATTTTCAATTTCTTAATTGTGTTGCTCTAAATTCTAGTTTTTCTCAACTCATCTGTCACTTTTTTAGCATTTCTAATTATCAAGGTCTTTTTTCTATTTTTTCCTATTTGTCATAGATAATTAAAAACCAGATTTTTTTGAAAAGTATTTTGTTGTGAAAAATATATAACATATTTGAAAACTACATAAAGTGCATAAACCTGTAAGTACAATTTCACAAATCATTATAAACTGATCACCTGTCATAGTTATTATCACAGCATGCAAACTACCCCCAAACCAAGTAGTATAAAACATTTGCTTATTGTGCTTATGAATTCTATGAGCCAGGAATTTGGACAGGGCACCAGGATGTGGCTTCTCTCTGCTCCACTGAGCCTGGCTTGAAGCGAAGGCTTGAAGGCTTATTCATTTATGAGTCTGGTGATTAATACTGGTTGTTGGCTGTAGGCCTCAGTTCCTCTCCACTCAGGCCTCATCATGCAATCTCTTTTCGTAGGTTAATTTGGACATACTCACACCAGGGTAGGTGGGTTCTAAGGACAAGTGTTCAGACAGCAGAATAGAAGCTTTATCCTGCTTATGACCTAGCTCTCACCATATGCTATTTCTCTGAGTAGTCACATATACACGTTTTCTTTTTGGAAGTGTTAGTCATAATGGAAGAAGATCATAGAGGATAGTGTTGCTGTCTGTGGAAAACACCATCCACCCTCCCATTCATGTATTCGATCACCCAGATCAAGAGTTAAAACATTGCCAGAAGGGTGCATTCTACTTGTGCATCTTTCTTGATTTCAAATCTCTGCATTTCTCAGAGGTTATGACTGTCCCGATATTTTCAGCAGTCACTTATTTGCATTTGTTTATGATTTTGCTACCTTTGCATCCCTAAATGATACATTTTAGTTTTGGCCAGTTTTTGGACACTGTATGTATGAAATTATACTACGATTATTCTTTTGTACCTTGCCTTTCTCAATCAACATTATATACCTGAGATTGATCCATATTACTACAAGTAGTTCTTTGTTTATTTTCATTGCTGGCATGCAAACCAAAACTCCCAAAGGATACTATTACAGAACCAACTTGGTACAAATTAAAAGTAATACAATATCAAGTGTTGGTAAGGATGTGAAATATTAGGGATACTGATACCTGCAGGTGGTACAATCAATTTTGAAAGCAATGTAGCACTTTCTAGTGATATTGAAATTATATATACCAAAAGTGAGTACACATCATGCATGGTCAAAATATTCTCAGCAGCATTATTTAAATGTTGAAAACAATCCAGATTTCTATTTTTGTTAGACTGAATAAATAAATTATCATACATTGATGGATTGAATACCAAACTATGCTATTGACATGTTATTGTATTCATTTATGTACTTGATTGATTCCAAAAATGAACATAGGCAACAAAATGTGTGCAGTGAAATAAAACAGAGAAAAAAGGAAGAAAAGACAAAACTAGTAAAAAATACGGTCAATAGATATTTAATGAAGCCATTAATATAGTGTTTAATGTTCATCATTCTACATTAATATCAAAAAGCAATTCCAAAATTGTGTGAATTTAGTTTTGTTTCCATAACATTACAAGACTGATGTTCTTATAGCCATTTCTAAACATTTTTCAATATAATCACTTGAAGGAGTACAATGAATAATATTCAAGAAATGTTTTCCTTAATTTCTTGAAACTAAAAGACTTTCATTAAATACATGAGTGTCAGACTCAGCTTCAAAACTCTGATATAGCACACTGAATGATGTAAGATGGCATCAACATATTATGCCTTTCCTCACACTCCCACTAGTACTGGTATTATCATATACACTACAGTAGTATGTGGGAAGTATGCACATAAATTCTTGTTAGCAGCTAATGAAATCTCTGCTTATATGGTGTTCTATTCTGTATGCACTAATACAAAGGAGTTCATCTCTGGATCTAGAAGAGCATACTTAATATCTCAGCATAGCCATAACCTATGCCCGTTGTTATAAATGTAATCTAATTGTGTAGCTAGAATAGGATGTAAGCAGACTATGAGCATTTTTAAAGACAATTTGTTTTTCACCCAGTAATATTTGTATGTATTTTAGATTACAACTGCACTAGAATGTTCTTTGCCTAATGCTTCCTTTTGTCAAAGAAAAAGTGATTTTTCTTCGTTCTACATGTGATAATTTTCTCATTGGGTCTTATTCTCTCCAGTTTTTTCTTTGAGGTACTGCCTACTTAATTATACATTTTTTTCCTCCATAGCTGCAATCTCCTCTGGTGTCTCACCTTAAAAAACAGGTCCAATTTATCAAAAATCAAAATAAAAAACAAAAACAAAACACCCCCTGGATCCTCCCATCTGTTATCTTGTTTCTTTATTCTTTTTGTTCCCAATTGCTTAAATGCTCATCAACTTCTTAAGAAATTAAATTGAGTTTCCCACTCTTAGCTTTTTTCTAAACCTGCTCTTGCTAAAGTGGTCAACTGTTCCTTATTGCCTGCAACAGCGATTTCATTTTTTTTCCTTGTTGCAATATGCCTCATTTTCACATTGGCCTCTAGTGAATACTTCATATTTCTCAAAATCCTTCCTAGGGTTTAGTCATGACATTCTTTCTTTGCTATTTCTTACCATTTTGGCCATTTTTAATCCTTTATTCTCTCTGGCATCTCCCCCTCTCAGTGCTGGCATTCTCAGAGGGTTGCTTATGGCCCTTAAGTCTCCTCCTTTTACACACTTTCCCTCTCAGCAAAGTGATTGTTTTCCATTCCTATAATTTGTCACATCATCTCTAAGCTACTAACTCCCAAATTTTAATGATCTCCACTCACTTTCTTGGGCTAAAGACTGGCATTCACCATTGCATCCTGGATCAGCCCCTTCACTTGTGTCACACAGGCACGTTAAAGACATGCTTAAGTCACCTGATTCATCTTCCTTCAAAAATTCATTTTTCTATTCATATGTACATTGCCACAAATTCTACATATTAAAAAAATCTGATTTTTTCATGAATTACTTCCTTTTTCTCTTTTTAACTTCACCTGCCCTTAAACACATACACACGTAATCTATTAGAACATGAAATTTCTATCTTTAAAATATTCCCTAGTAGATAATGTGTATTGTGTTCAAAACTCTACCATTATTGCCTAGTCCGGTGAATAGCCCATACCAGACTCACTCTAAGTAAATGATTTTAAGTGAGTGAGTATAATATTGCATTTTTTCCCCCAAACCCAGTGCCACTGCTTAAATTCAGGATTTCGGGGCCTCTTCCCTGGACATCACAACAAACCTTCTCACTGTTTCCTTTCTAACCATCTGTCCCCACTTTAATCGATGCTCTGAACTCTGTCAGAATTGCTTTTCATATATTTTCATATTATGAATTACATAAATATTTATTCATATACTCCATTATTGAAGGGTTTTTCCAGCTCCTAAAGGCTTATGGGAAAAATTTAGCATAGCATTTGATGTGTCATAGAAGACTTTTTATCTTCATATCCCGACCCACCTTGCAAAGGAACACTTCAGATAAATTGAATTTAACAAAATTTATTTGATCAATAAACGATTCATAAATTGGGTAGCACTCGGAATCAGGAGACGTTCAAAGAGCTCCACCCAGCAATGTAGGCAGGCAGCATTTATAGACAGGAATAGAAATACAGAACAGCTTCATTGGTTACAACTCAGTATCTGCCTTATTTAGGAATGGTCTAATCAGTTGGCAGCCTGTGATTGGCTGAGGCTCAGCTGCTATCATTGGCTGAGACTTAACTACTTGCTATAAGAGCATACCCTTAGGGCCG
>NW_007749618.1:2120-3031 GCF_000696425.1 Galeopterus variegatus | reverse complement strand
GGGTGCGACACTGAGGGTTGCGATCCGTTGCCGGACACGAAAAAAGACAAAAAGGGGAAAAGAAAAAAAAAAGAGCATACCCTTAGTTAGGAAATTGCAGTTTGCTGTGTGAATCCAGAGTACAGAGTCAGCCTCAGACCAAATTTCATTTAAATTAAAAAATTCCTCCCTTTAGTCAGCCTCTTTTTTAAGAGATTGACCAAAAGATTGGGCATTGACACCACTCCTTCTCACCATCATAAAAAATTGGTTTAGTCTCAACATGGAATTCACAATTCGTAATCTCAGGTCAGTTGAATATTTCTTTATGTTCTCTTTGTGTTTTAGTCATTCTTACTATAGTGAGATCATTTTATATATAAATGATGCAGATGAGTATTTAAGATTCTTGAGAGAATGCAGTGCACCAGGAAGACTATTATAATGGGTATCAGGAGGATAATACTAAAAACAGAAGTATATTCCTTAATAAGATCCCCCACAAATAAATCCAATCAAATCAAATATTAAAAAATAAATGGGTCAGGGAAAGAAATTTACTTGTTTTAACCAAGTACTTTGTTTTTTGATTTCTTGTCACCGAGATTCTGCCATACTATATGGATTNCCTGTTTAGCAAACAGATATTTCAAAGCAATCCCATCATCTAAAACAACTTTAGCAAGAGAATTTAAAGAAGTTTGCTGAGCACCTATGGGCAACTATAGCTTTTGTGGTAAAATCAGCTATAGTAGCTAATGTTTGAGGCATATTTTTAATCATAACCCCATTTACATTTGTGCCAAGACAGGAAACAAGCAATCTACCAAAAGACATCCATTTAGAGGGATTTATGCCTGCTTGCAAATTCCTGTTTATTATATAGTCCAAATTAAAAGATATTCAGTTTCCAGTTTGTTATGGTGTGGTAC
>NW_007749618.1:0-536 GCF_000696425.1 Galeopterus variegatus | reverse complement strand
AGGCCCTGAAGGTTTGCTTCCAGTGTGGGTAGTGAGAATATCTTGGGACAGTCCCTTACAATGGGGTAAAAAGGCAATCTTTCTCTGATGCTAGTTTCAAAAGACACAATCTCTAGAATCTAGATCATGAGGGCCTGGTTGTCAACAAGTTGTGTGACCAGGTCACCTGTTGCTGTTCATCTCTGGCACTCAACTCCACTGACAACAAACAGAATATCTTTCTGGCTTCTTCCAAGCAGAGTTTGTCATTCCTTTTCTCTAAATTCCCAAAGTTCTTTTCTCTTATCAACATTGTATTATACACCACTTTGTGGCAGAATTACCAAATTTTATATGTGGCTCTCTTATAAAAATAGTAGCTCCTAAAACATAAATCTCAAGTTTTCTCTTTTGGTTCCTATTACATCGTCTGGCATTATTGTAGCACTTAATACATGCTTGTGGAATAAATTGTGCTTTTAAAATTTTCTTCACTATTTTAATCAATTATTAAGCTTCTAATCCTATTTTAAAATGCATGATGCAAACATGTTCAT
>NW_007749617.1:10352-10773 GCF_000696425.1 Galeopterus variegatus | reverse complement strand
CAGAGCCCCTCCTGTCCTCATATTTTACTTGATATTTGGAAAATACGGAAAAAATCAGGCATTTAAACATCTAAAAATCCCAATGATATCTCTTTACTTACTTTAACAGAGTAAATGCCCTTGGCCAGGTAATATGTAGCACACCCTTATGAGAAACCCAGAGGTTTGCATTCTGATCCTGACCACCTTTGGACACATCAATGAACTTCTATGTGTGAAGAAAGAAGTGAACTTCTTTGTAGAGAATTCATGATGATGATGTTGACGTTAACGCCAATTCTGGAAACTGCTTTGTTGAATAAAAACTTAATATCTCCAGAAGTCCTTTGAAAAAAACAATGAGCTAACAACAACAACAAAAAAGCTACCAACCACTGTCATTTGAAATACAATTGTTTTTAATTTTCATTTCTGGGAATTA
>NW_007749617.1:0-5007 GCF_000696425.1 Galeopterus variegatus | reverse complement strand
GGGAGCATTGACAAAAATATTGGTTTATTATCACACACCTACTAATTAATGATTATAGAATTAACAGAGGCTGCCCAAATGTGATTTTTAGCCTTATCCAGCTCCCACCATTCCTCACTCCAAAAGCAAAAGCCCTACAAAACAAAAATAACAAAACCTACCAACTCCAAAAATTAATAGGCTCCCCTTTGGGTTGAAGCTAATGGCCTTAAATAAAAATGTATCCAGATCTCCTTTCTTTGACCTGTCCACCTGGACTTTGGGTCTCTAAATTTCAGACTTACCCTAAGGCAAAGATTAAGCACAGTACTCTCCTGGAAGATTTTATACCATGTCCGCACAACCTCAGGAAGAAAGGATTTCACAATGAAAACCTGTCCTGGCTTGAGAATGCCATCCTCAGACCAAGTGCTAATGACTCTCATGGCTTTGCGGAGGCCCCCGTCCATCTCCTCTTGGGACAACACCTGAATCATTGCAGCTGTCCCACGCTGGGACCAGGAAGACATGCTTTTGTCAAGGTTCAAAGGGGAACTCTCTTCCAGCCTATAGACAGTGACTTCTTCTCCTGCTGCAAAGAGAAATAAAGGTGAAGAATTCAGTGAGGTCACTGTCTGTGATGAGGATGACATCCTAAATATCACCTCAGAATCAGTTCAGTTGCCCACACGATCAGAGGGTATAAGACTACCAGGGACTAGAGCAGAATAAGGCCATGGAACTGGCCACGTTTTCGTGGTATTTATTGTCTAATAAATGTGTGGAGGGGACACAGTATCAGATGATAAACAAGAATTAAGTTGTTCTTTAGACTATAACTGGACAAAAAAAATCATAGTAGTAAGGATATGCTTATTTTGTTAAAGACAAATACCTCTACAGACACAGTTTAACCTACATTTTCATCTCCCTTAGGAGTCTTATTAGACTTTTTTTCTAATTGCTCTTCCCATGACATATTATTAAAAAATATACTGTCTATGTTTAGGTACTGTATGTATATCTGTGGTTTATACATAAAAAAGGTTTTTTCTGATCACTCGAGGATGATATTGCTCCACTGAGAATGTATGGTTTAAACCAGTTGGAGTCAGACACTACCAAAGTCATGCCAGAGCCTCTCCCTCCTTCCTTCATGCCTTTGGACAAGTGACTTAAAGCCTCAATTGCCTCATCAATAAAATGAGGATGAAATTAATGTTTACCTCATTGGGTTATTGTACTAATTAAATATGTCAACATGGCTAAAGTGAACCAGAGTCTTAGATACTAACTCAATCCCACTAAAAGGATTTTAGATACAAAATGTGATTTAATTGCTATACAGCTTCCACTTTTAGGCTATTGAAGAGGGAGGAATTCTTGCTGAGCCTAGGCTCCACTAATACGGTGCTTAATGCTTCATAACAGAAGCAACATCATCTACACACAGCTTCTGTTGTGCCTGGGATCTACCCTCTCCTAACAGCTTTGCTTCAAATATTGTTTTTGTTTTGTTTTGTTTTTTGAATACTATTTACAAAGAAAGGAATTCATTCTTTCACTCTTGCCTCTAATTCTCTACCAATAAACATGTGTTGGTAATGCTTAGTAACACATTTTCAAATATTTATTTTCAGTGCCCAGACAAATGCCACGAAAGATCTCTTTGGAGTTCTAAACCTAGAGGATTTAGAGCAGTGATAGCAATTTGCAAAACCCTCCAGGGAGCCAAGTAGACAAATGGAAGGAGAAGGCATCTTCATTAACAATCAGAAGCCTGCCTGGCCTGCCCCCACGCGAACAGTGTAACAAGAATCAGCATCAAGGACAGTGTGGGGACCTTGTTGTATTGTCAATTGGCTCATGCCTGGTCCTCCTAGACAGAGAAACTCTGGTAGCCTTGGCTAAGGCAAGCTTGTTTTTCTTTACTACTCCTGCCTTTAAAAACAACATTTGCAGCCTGAAGTAAGAGCAATTAGTGTACATGAAACAGAACAAACAAACAAAAAAACAATGTACAAAACATCTCTCTTCAGATGCCTGCTGGCTTTCACCACATTGACATTTACCGCTTTCTCCTGTGCTTATTATGCATGGCTGGCTTGCTCTTTTCTTTCCTACTTCCAGGCTCTAGTCAGTGAATGCCAGGTGCAACATTACTGCTTTCTTCCCAACTGCCACTCACTATAGGTCCCATCCCCATAGTGTCAGATCTCGATCTTAAATGCTGGCCGTGGCAGTTAACAAGAGTTTCCATTTTAGGAAATGAATCTCACTAAACTACAACCATCGACAAAACAAAATTTTCAGCTAAAGCAACGCCATGTAGTTCCTCCTTTGATTTACTCAAATATTATGCCTCTGCCCTGGCATAGCTTCAGGAAGGTAGGAATGCTACTCACCAAACAGTTGGACTGGTGTAAATGGTATGGTCTGAGAAAGCCTCATTAAATTATCCTGAATACCAAATCACATACAAATCCACACATATGTGGAACTTTCTTTTAAACAGCAATTTAATCTGTGGTCTTCATTCTCTGATTTTCTTTCCGCAGCAAATCCAGTGCATAGTGGACTCTGGGGACACCTACTGTCCACTTTGCACAGTTCACCTTCTCTTCTCAGAGAGAGCTGAAGGCCAATTTTAATTAGAAGCAACTGATCTGCATTTTCCTGTTAAGAGCCATGTCCTTACAGATCAGAGTCAATATGAGTTACAGTATTCCTCACCAGAGACTTTCATAAGTTGACAGCTGCAGTCAAAATAATAGATTAATACTGAGTAGAAAGACCCAGTTATAAGAGCCTGGAATGAAAAGTCTGGAATCCACGGAAACACTATTCACTGCAGAGGAGAATTCGGGATCAGGCAATCTATTACTGGACTGTGAACAAGTGACCTTGATATAATAACACTGGTAATTATATGACCAATAAGCTCTCACTCATGTGCCAAGCTTTAGTTGTGTAAAAGGCTTGCCCATGTATTATCTCATCCAACGCTGAGAGCAATGACCCCCAAGAAACCACCCCATGGCTCAGAACCAGTTGGTGTTATATTACTTCCCATTTCAAAGTGTTTTCTTCCTAATGCTTAACTAGCCCTTTGGCAGACTGTTCCCCAGGAAGGGCAAGTACAATTATTCCCACTTTGAAAGAAAGACAACCGAAGTACTGTGAAGTGACGTTGCTTAAGAGAGTCAATACCCTCGACNTTTTGTTTTGTTTTGTTTTTTGAATACTATTTACAAAGAAAGGAATTCATTCTTTCACTCTTGCCTCTAATTCTCTACCAATAAACATGTGTTGGTAATGCTTAGTAACACATTTTCAAATATTTATTTTCAGTGCCCAGACAAATGCCACGAAAGATCTCTTTGGAGTTCTAAACCTAGAGGATTTAGAGCAGTGATAGCAATTTGCAAAACCCTCCAGGGAGCCAAGTAGACAAATGGAAGGAGAAGGCATCTTCATTAACAATCAGAAGCCTGCCTGGCCTGCCCCCACGCGAACAGTGTAACAAGAATCAGCATCAAGGACAGTGTGGGGACCTTGTTGTATTGTCAATTGGCTCATGCCTGGTCCTCCTAGACAGAGAAACTCTGGTAGCCTTGGCTAAGGCAAGCTTGCTTTTCTTTACTACTCCTGCCTTTAAAAACAACATTTGCAGCCTGAAGTAAGAGCAATTAGTGTACATGAAACAGAACAAACAAACAAAAAAACAATGTACAAAACATCTCTCTTCAGATGCCTGCTGGCTTTCACCACATTGACATTTACCGCTTTCTCCTGTGCTTATTATGCATGGCTGGCTTGCTCTTTTCTTTCCTACTTCCAGGCTCTAGTCAGTGAATGCCAGGTGCAACATTACTGCTTTCTTCCCAACTGCCACTCACTATAGGTCCCATCCCCATAGTGTCAGATCTCGATCTTAAATGCTGGCCGTGGCAGTTAACAAGAGTTTCCATTTTAGGAAATGAATCTCACTAAACTACAACCATCGACAAAACAAAATTTTCAGCTAAAGCAACGCCATGTAGTTCCTCCTTTGATTTACTCAAATATTATGCCTCTGCCCTGGCATAGCCTCAGGAAGGTAGGAATGCTACTCACCAAACAGTTGGACTGGTGTAAATGGTATGGTCTGAGAAAGCCTCATTAAATTATTCCTTTCAATGGCTGCAAACAAAAACAGATTTACTATTTTGTGTATGCATCAGTGGGTCGAATTTATCGAAAGCTTCCCCACCTCAATATATTCATATTGCTAAAATATTTCATTTCAAAGACCCCTTATTTTTGCCATTATCAAAAATATTATCTATAATACAGTTTTAAAAATAAACTATGTCTTAAACAGGAAGGCAACCCCAGCCTTAGGAACATTTTATATGAGATTATATGACATGGTCTGAGGCAGGGCTATCACCTCCACTTCCCTGAATACCAAATCACATACAAATCCACACATATGTGGAACTTTCTTTTAAACAGCAATTTAATCTGTGGTCTTCATTCTCTGATTTTCTTTCCGCAGCAAATCCAGTGCATAGTGGACTCTGGGGACACCTACTGTCCACTTTGCACAGTTCACCTTCTCTTCTCAGAGAGAGCTGAAGGCCAATTTTAATTAGAAGCAACTGATCTGCATTTTCCTGTTAAGAGCCATGTCCTTACAGATCAGAGTCAATATGAGTTACAGTATTCCTCACCAGAGACTTTCATAAGTTGACAGCTGCAGTCAAAATAATAGATTAATACTGAGTAGAAAGACCCAGTTATAAGAGCCTGGAATGAAAAGTCTGGAATCCACGGAAACACTATTCACTGCAGAGGAGAATTCGGGATCAGGCAATCTATTACTGGACTGTGAACAAGTGACCTTGATATAATAACACTGGTAATTATATGACCAATAAGCTCTCACTCATGTGCCAAGCTTTAGTTGTGTAAAAGGCTTGCCCATGTATTATCTCATCCAACGCTGAGAGCAATGACCCCCAAGAAACCACCCCATGGCTCAGA
>NW_007749616.1:7789-11467 GCF_000696425.1 Galeopterus variegatus | reverse complement strand
GGTTATAGAAATATTCTGTATTTTGATTGAGATAGTAATTGCCCTGGAATGTGAACTCATTACATTATACATTTAAATTATTAGAGTTTATTTTCTTCTATTTTTTCCACATGACTTTTATTTGAAAAGAGAATTATTTTCTAAAACATAATACTTTAATATATTGAGCATTAATGTATTAATTAATATAACTTCTGAATAACATTCTTCACAAAAAGACTTTTAGGACCAAAAACACTAACATTAACTACTATAGGCTACAAGAGTTTTAAAGATTTCTACTAAATTTTTCTATATGGCAAATTTAACTGCAATACTATAAATGTTCCCAATATCAATACTATTAAATTTAATATCAGTTTTTACTGCTCATAGGAACTATTAGGCCTTACTTTGGAGACCTATCTAATAATTGATATAGGGCCAGTTTCCAGAAATACGTGCTTTTAAACATAGTATTATATAAAATTCAAGGGGTTAATAGACCGGCAAAAGATAGAGGACCTCATTTGGAATTTATGTAATTATTTGCTTTTGAGGTTTGTTTTGTTTTGTTTTTTTGTTTTGTTTTGTTTTAGTTCTTATTGACAGCATGCCTTCAAATACAGACTTTTATAAAGTCTTTTCATATACTTTTTTTCCTTAATCTACAATTTCCTAAGAGAAAAGAGAATATGACCTAAGAAACTCAATCTCTTTATTTCTTCTTTATATATTGACTGGGAATAAATTATAGTTTTAAAAAACCAATCACAGCATAGAATATATCAGGTGCTTAGAATGGTCTAGGCCTTCTAAGATAATGGATCTTCTGTATTAATTCAACCTTAGAATATCACCCAGTCTCCAACACTACCACCTGCCCCATTACCTCTTAATTTAGTACATTAAGAAATTAGCATATAAGAAGAAAAAAATTAATTGTTTTAAGTATAAAGAATGAAGTTCAATTTTTATTTAGATACATATATATGTAAGAGAACAGTATGTGACATTTCTACCAAAATCCATCATAATACAGTTTAAGCTGAAGCCAAAAGTCACAAAATTGTCCATCAACAGACACATGTTAGCCTAGAGGAATAAACATTCAGGAGATGAGTATTCTGGTTTTTTCATGGAATCCTTTTAAGAATTGCAGTAGTGGTACCTTATCCCCAAAGGATACGTCCCCATCTCCCAATGGATGCCTGAAACCACTGATAGTACTGAACCCTTCATATACTTTGTTTGTTCCTATATACACATGAAGTGTAATTTATAAATTAGGCACAGTGAAAGATTAACAACAATAACTAATAACAAAATTAAGTAATCATAACAATGTACTGCTATAAAGGTTACGTGAATGCGGTCTCTCTCTCTCTCAAAATATCTTATTGTACTGTACTTACGCTTCATGTGATGCCGTGAGATGATACAACGTCTGTGCAAGGAGACAAAGTGACAGAGTGGGAAAGTGTGAGATTCCATCATGGAATGGCATGCAATTTAAAATGTAGGAATTGTTTATTCCTCAAACTTTCAATTTATTATTTTTGAACTGTAATCGATGGTGGATAACTAAAACCATGAAAAGTGAAACCATACATAAGGGGGGACTACTGTAATTTTAATTTTCTTTGATGATATTTTTCCAATACAGGGAAGTCAAGGAATAAAAATGGTTTAATGTTTTGTCTTTGTTTTTTCTGACAAGTAGGCCAATTAATATGTTCTGAAAAGCATGATAAACTTCCCTTATTAAAGTTCTAAGTAGTCATCACTATTAATTCTATTGCCTTTTTTACAGAGGTCACACGTTCTATTTTTCCCGTTTGCCCCACACTTCCTTCTATTCTTTGTAACATTTAGGAAATTAAATGCCTTATGGGAACCATCGAATTCTTGAGAGTTTCCCAAATCCCTCAAGAAACACAGAGATACCTTTAATAATATATGTATTATAGCTTTTAATCACAAGATTAGCTCTAGGGATTTTATTCCCATTTGAATTAAGGTAAACGTATAAGTGAACTTTTTATCTAAACCTATCTTCCGACAGGACTGTTTTCTGACTATCTTGCTCTTGCTTTCACGCTGGGAAGGCTGTGCCTTTGATTCTCATACTCCTACATTAAAGATAAGTTTGAATTCCAATCATGTCACTTATAACTGCTATCATTTACTTAATTTATGTATCATTGTAAACGTCAGACAAATTTAACTGATCAGTTTTTGCATTTGTTTTTTGTTTTGTTTTTCTATTTTTTAGGAGGATGATAGAGAAATAAAGCATGGGAGGGAGAAGTCATGAGGTTTCAAAACGAGCTGAGGTGTTGAACATTTTTTCTTATACTGGTAAGTTAAATTTACTTATTTGAATATCTAATATACATACGTTTTACAAATCAGATAAACACTTTTAAAAATTAATGAGAAGAAGAAGAAAAGATGTTCAAAATTTAATCTGAAACACAATTAAAATTATAGGGGCAGGAAGAATCTGTAATTTGGCCATTTACTCACCCCCCACCCCCACCCCATTACCCAGCACTTCTATTTGTTTTTCTACATTAACATCAAAATTGTTGTGCGACTTCTACTGGAGTAATAGTAATTAAAAAAAAAAAAAAGAAAAAAAGAAAAGAAAAGAAATGAAAATGCAGTGTTTTAATTTAATGGAATATTCTTTCCTAAAGGAAGAATTTCAATTTAAGTCACAACCACAAAAATAAATAAATAAATAAATGGAAAAATAAATAAATAAATAAATAAGCAAACAAACAGATAGACAGATAGATAGATAGATAGATAGATAGATAGATAGATAGATAGATAGATAGATAGATGGACAAATAAATAAATAAAAATCACAACTACATATTTCCTTGGAAATTATTCACCTATCCCTGTAGATATCCTAGGTGGAACAGCCATCTCATTACTTATTATTTCAGTAGTGTGGCAATTTTCTTTTTCTGAGTTTTACGTCCTCTACAGGGAATATTGTCTTCCAAGTGAATGGATGGTGGAAAACATCATTCTTCATTCTGTAGATGTAATGTTACCAGTATCCTGATCCATTTAAAATATCTACTAATATTTTCAGCTGGCCCAGAAGTACCAACAGTGGATTTACTCCACCGCACCCTTATGAAAGATACACCTTTGCCAAGATAAACCTTATGTCCTCTCCATGCAGGGAAATGCTAAACAAGGCTACTGGGTGAGCTCTGATCTTGCATATGCTTGTAGACAGGACCTAAGCTGGATCAGGCCTTGTCAAGGAGACTGGTGCCTTGTGTTCATCACTTTTTCAGAGTTCTGCTATTTATGCTTCTAAAATAAACAAAGGCTTGATTACAAAAACAAAGGTAACACAGTGTTTTAAGGAACTGGAATCTGGGTGAGAAAATTAAGATGACTTTTCATGAATCATGCAGAATCGTGAGTGAGAGAAAAATGACAGTGCAGTTTAAGGATTGTGTAAAGAAGTAGTTAAAAATGTTGCTTATCCAGTAGGACATTGGTGAGCAATGGTTTGTGATATGGTTTCCATTAAAGAAGAATGAGCTTCTTTTTCATTTGATTCCAAAAGATAATACATGACACTCAATTAAGTGGCCTGTCCTAGTGGGCTGGCCGGGGGGCGCATTGGAGGGTGCGCAACTTGGGAGAGCGGCAGCACTCCCGCCG
>NW_007749616.1:0-7255 GCF_000696425.1 Galeopterus variegatus | reverse complement strand
ATTTTATTTTATTGTTTTTTTTTTTTTTTTAAAGGAATAGACAAATAAACAGTGTTGGAAGAGACTAGATACTTTTTATTTTAAATTTTCTAATTTTATAAGTAAGGCACCCTGAGAAGAGAAGTCACTAACTCCAATCACACAGCTAGAGATTCCAGATAGTCTTAACATTGCAGCATCATGACTCTCAATTTATTCCAATCTCTTTATTAACAGGTACAAAGAAACACTAACGCATGGCTGATGCTAATTTTACATTGGTTACAAAGTTTATCCTTTTGGGATTGACAGATCGTGCTGAACTGAAGGTGGTCCTCTTCGTGTTGTTCCTGCTGATATATTCCATTTCCTTGGTGGGGAATCTAGGAATGCTCTTTCTAATCCAAGTAACTCCCAAACTTCACACACCCATGTATTATTTCCTTAGCTGCCTGTCATTTCTTGATGCCTGCTATTCATCAGTTTTTGCACCCAAAATGCTGCTGAACTTCTTTGTGGAACAGGAGACAATCTCATACTCTGCATGCATTGTTCAGTATTTTTTATTCGTGTCACTTCTTACCACTGAAGGCTTCTTACTGTCGGCAATGGCTTATGACCGTTATATGGCTATCGTGAACCCTTTACTTTACGCAGTGGCTATGACTAAGATATTTTGTGCTGTTCTGGTCACTGGCTCATGTGTAGGAGGTTTAATCAACTCACTGACACACACAATTGGCTTGGTGAAACTGTCTTTCTGTGGGCCAAATGTCATCAGTCACTTCTTCTGTGACCTCCCTCCCCTGTTGCAGCTGTCATGTTCTGACACATCCATGAATGAATTGTTGCTTTTAATCTTCTCTGGCATTATCGCCATGATCACTTTCTTGACTGTGATGGTCTCCTACGTCTTCATTGTTGCTGCCATCCTGAGGATCCGCTCAGCTGCAGGTAGACAAAAAGCCTTTTCCACTTGTGCCTCTCATCTAACAGCTGTGACCTTATTCTATGGCTCAATAAGCTTTAGTTACATTCAACCAAGCTCCCAATACTCCTTAGAACAAGAAAAGGTGGTATCTGTATTTTACACCCTGGTGATTCCTATGTTAAATCCATTGATTTACAGCCTAAGAAACAATGAAGTGAAGGACGCTGTAAAAAAGGCCATAGAAATGAAATATTATTCTTGTTAATTTTATATTATATGTGAACAAAAATAAGATAAAATCACCAGTGGATTGTTTAATGATATCTGTAAAGATTTAGGAAATTTTCAATCCCACAGGAACCTCAGAGTTTACTTAATTGGAGCTCTGTGTTTTACAGCCAAAGATAGAAGCCTAGAAGAATAACATGCCATAGGACACGTGGCTGGTTATTATGTTAACTAATCTAAAAACCAGACTAAGATTTAAGGTCATTATCTCTAGATTGGTAATGATAATTTAATTTCTTTATATGAGTTAAAATGAATATAAACATATATGAGGGTACTTCAAAAAGTTTGTTGAGAAATAGAGTTAAAAGATAATACAAAACTATCCATGAACTTTCTGAAGTACCCTTGTAGATACATAGACACTCAAACACACAAGCAAATAGAGAGAGAGAAACCTAAAATCCATAAGTAATACAATATCTACTAGCTTGGTCTCATTATTGAGCATGGAAATAAGTAAAAGATGTTAGTGAGCACAGAAAGAACTAAAATAGGTTCAAGGCTAAAAGTACTGGTACTTGGCATTGTCTAGAAAATGGACAGATACATGTTTCAGAAATTAGTCTGGATTACTTATGGCCATTTATTCTTCAAAATAAAGGTGCACACTCAAAACTACTTACAGAAAACATGGTTCTAGATGACTTTTCCATGCAGAAGGATTACTCTAAACCTTTTCCCTCTTTCTGGCCTCCGTTTCCACTACTATATATAAAATCAAATAGGACAGAATACCACAACTTTGTTACCGCTCCACATAGAAGGGCCATAAATTCTAAGAGAAAGCTTGCTCTGAAGAATTTCTAAACATGAATTACTTAGGAATCATTAGGGAGTCATTAGCAATCAGATTTGCCGCTCCCCTTAACTTCAGGATATTCCAGAATTCTTTTTAGACATTAAACAAAAAATTCCTTGAAGAGGTATTCAAGGTAAGGAGAACTTATGTTCTGTAGTCCAGGTAGGGGAAATCTAGGAAGCTGTTGGTTTTCCTTTCAATTCCAATTATGTATACAAGTCCATCATCATAAAATCAAGCCCACAAATACTAATTGATTCAAAATTTCTTCTCAAATTTCTGTGAATCCATCTGGGATAAAATATTTAGAAAAGAAAAGCAAACAGTAATATAGAGAGCATTTTCATTTACAAATAAAATAATATTAAGTTTTTGGAATCTAATCAAATATTGAAATAATGAGGCAAATGAGCTAAGCAGCACTAGGCAACAGCTGAAGACTCATGAATATTAATTCATAATTTTACATGGAAGGCTAGGTTAAACTTTTATTTTTTTCTTCTCAGTGACAGCCAAGATTATATAAGTGAATATAACCAGTATCTGTATAAATGAAAGTAAAGGTTGCATATTAAAATGCTTATTTTATTAGACATTCAGTCAAACAAATTGGTATGAAAGTTTAATTTCCAGGGTGAAATAATAACAATAGGAATAAAAATAACATCAACATATACTGCTTCTGTAGCTCTTCACGATTTTTCCAGACCATCATATATAATACTTATAATTAGGTGCCAAAAGGTGAAATACATGTGACATTCATATATATGAGACATTTATTTGTATGAAAGGTTACGTTTTTAGAAAGAAATAAAAATAATAATAAAAATAACAATAATGATAAAACCTAATTTTATGTAGACTTTCACAGTTTTTAAGAGCATTCAATATGTTATATCCTAGAGTATGAAACACAAAGAATGTTATCCAGAAAAGATAATTGAAACTCAGAAAAATAAAGTGAGCTACTTATAAATTCTCTTACTATTTACACCCTGTAAAAGAAAGGGCTGGTGTACCAGGATGCAGACAATGTAACACAGTTCACTAAGTGTGTATGTGTGAGAAGGTGTGATATTTCATATGATAAAAATATTTTTCTGTGTGTAGTATGAACCTTCAATTCATCTTAATAAATAAGTATTACATTATACTAACAAGAACTAGGTGCTTTGATGAAAAAAATTATCACTCCCATAGAATTCTGAAGGAAATGGAGGAAGCTGGTAGCAGATTTAATAATGTAGACTGGAAAATCATTAATTATTCCTGCTTTCATCAAAAGTATATAAAAAAGCTATATTATATGTTTATTCATATATTATATATTTTTATATTTATATATAATATATGTTATATATAGCATTATTCTGAAATTAAATAAAACTAATTTAAGCATATTCCAAATGTTCTTAAATGGTTGATGTAGCTAGTCAGCAGGAAATAAATGAGGACTTCATCAGTGAAATATCTGATGCTACACCACTGATTGACATGTAAAATATCAGGTAAAAAATCTGAGGATATACACTCGTAGCCTCAGTTCCTTCACTTCATTAATAAAATTGGTTACTGCCCTGCACTTGGAGAAATGAAGACTCAGAAGACATTTATTTTGCATAACTTTCTCCTACGTTCCTAGTTTTCCTCTAGGTTCTAGATTCTTTATCAAATATATGGGGGTTTTTTTGTTTGTTTGTTTAATTTTTATTCCATATGTGTAGACTTGGAGTTTGCAATTTGGAAATTCACCTACTCATGCACTCATCAGGAAAATAAATTGCTGGCACCATGTGGACCGATTATGGCTACATTTGTATCCTGCTCATGTTTTTTACTTATCTGGAGACTCAGGAACAAATGAAATGGATTTATGTTTCTAAGATTTAAGGTTTGGTCCTGTTCCATGAGCACATAGAGATTATATTGATCTCAGCGATCATGGCAATTTTCTGCTGTCCTTGGTCAAATGTGGCCTGTATACAAATTCCAGCTCTCAAAATCATGGACATCTAGTGATCAAAGAACGATCTCATCAAAACTCTAATTTGATGTGGAATAAAAATACTGAGTAAAATAAATAATTATATATATATATATACATATATATATATATATATTTATATATATATATATTTTTTTCAATTAAGCAAGACATACCTCTTTCCTTAGAGCTTACATAGCCTTAGATATGTCTTACAAACACTTAGAATTCATGTGTTATTGTTCCTATTCTTAGACTTCTCAGATGCTCAGTTTTTGCTAGATACCCTCCTGCGTCGTATGATTTCTAAAGTGCAAACTTGTGAAATGTCTTTAATTATTCTGAATCACCTGTAATGTGAATCATGCGAATCAGAATATTTAATTAAATAAAATTGTACAATGGTTAGGGATAATAGCTGTGATGTGCCTGGAAATTAGTAGGCACTTAATAAATGGAACCATTCCAACTTCTCGACTTTTGTTGGTCAGACAAAAACGAACAGCAAAAAAATACTCTATTTAACAAGACTGATTATATTTCCTGTGTGTTAGTCCATTTTCACTATTGCTTCATTTTAAAATAATTGCAAATTATCACCACCATGTTCCTGGGCAGTTATGGTTGTTGATTTGGTTGCATTTGACCTACATTGGTAATTGATTTGTTCTCCGTTACCTCTCCTCCTTTTTCACATTTAGCTCACCATTTCACCCTGCATTCATCACCATTTATATTTTTCATTCCATTCTCCAATTATCAGTCTACTCAATATTTCTAAAACTTACTTTTATGTTTAGCCAATATATTGACAAATATGGTAATTCTGATATATATCCTGGTGTTGTAATTGTATAAATTACCCTTAGTATTAAAAAGTACTATACTGTTATGAAAATGCACACATTCTGTTTAGTAATTGCTTCCACTTCTTTGGAGCCATTTCATATCAAAACATGCATATATTTTACATAATTCTAGAAATAGATTGAAGAATATGTCCATCAGCACATGGAATTTAGGGCTGTTTAAAAGTAATTTATATAATATATTTCATATAATATGTATGTATAATTAAATTATGCAAATTATAATTATAAACACGGGTGGTGTTGATTTTTTTAATTTTATTTTTAGTTGTAGAAATTTGTGGGGTATAACATGATATTTTGTTTTTTTCCTTGTGGATCCTCAAATATGTGAGACAAAAATATCTGTGAAAATTTTTCTCTAAAATTGTGGAAAGGCCAAATAAATGAATCGCCATACTTTGGAAAGAGTACTATGGCCTTACTTTCCTCAGGCCTATCTTCAGCTGTTTTAATGAAACTTAGTGATTATAAAATCACTGGGGATTTCATCCACCAAGGGCCCTAAGCCAAATATAAATGCAAAAGTCAGGAAATTCAGAGAAAAATGTCAGGGCTTCCTTTCAGAGCTAGGTAGGTGTCATGTATATGCGTTCTAACAAAGGGATCACAAATGCCTTATCTGGGTTTCAAAAGGAGTAACTCTCAATACACGCTGTAAATAAAATGTGAAAAAATTATCTGTCTCATATACATTCCAATTATTTAGATAAGTGGAATAGAATTAGACCATTGCCAAAGTCAGCTGGCTTTCTTGAAATAATTTGTGAGTTTGTTCTATATTCCCTCATATAGCTGTAGTTGAAGCTTCATATCTATATCCTTGTAAGCTGCAAATCAGAATATTTAATTAAATAAAATTATACAATGGTTAGGGATAATAGCTGTGATGTGCCTGGAAATTAGTAGGCACTTAATAAATGGAACCATTCCAACTTCTTGACTTTTGTTTGTCAGACAAAAACAAACAGCAAAAAAATACTCTTTTTAACAAGACTGATTATATTTCCTGTGTGTTAGTCCATTTTCACTATTGCTTCATTTTAAAATAACTGCAGATTATCACCACCATGTTCCTGTGCAGTTATGTTTGTTGATTTGGTTACATTTGACCTATGTTGGTAATTGATTTGTTCTCCGTTACCTCTCCTCCTTTTTCACATTTAGCTCACCATTTCACCCTGCATTCATCACCATTTATATTTTTCATTCCATTCTCCAATTATCAGTCTACTCAATATTTCTAAAACTTACTTTTATGTTTAGCCAATATAGTTACAAATATGGTAATTCTGATATATATCCTGGTGTTGTAATTGTATAAATTACCCTTAGTATTAAAAAGTACTATACTGTTATGAAAATGCACACATTCTGTTTAGTAATTGCTTCCACTTCTTTGGAGCCACTTCATATCAAAACATGTATATATTTTACATAATTCTAGCAATAGACTGAAGAACATGTCCATCAGCACATGGAATTTAGGGTTGTTTAAAAGTAATTTATATAATATATTTCATATAATATGTATGTATAATTAAATTATGCAAATTATAATTATAAACACGGGTGGTGTTGATTTTTTAAATTTTATTTTTAGTTGTAGAAATTTATGGGGTATAACATGATATTTTGTTTTTTTCTTGTGGATCCTCAAATATGTGAGACAAAAATATCTGTGAAAATTTTTCTCTAAAATTGTGNGAAAATAAGTAAAATATGTTATTGAGCATGGGAATAACTAAAATAGGTTCAAGGCAAAAGGTACTGGTACTTGGCATTGTCTAGAAAATGGACAGATACATGTTTCAGAAATTAGTCTGGATTGCTTATAGCCATTTATTCTTCAAAATAAATGTGCACACTCAAAAATACGTAAGGAAAACATGGTTCTAGATTACTTTTACATGCACAAGGGTTAGTCTACACCATTTTGACATTTCTTAAGGATTTAAAACATGGTTCTAGATTACTTTTACATGCACAAGGGTTAGTCTACACCATTTTGACATTTCTGGCCTCAGTTTCCACTACTATATATAAAATCAAATAGGACAGAATACCACTATTTTATTACCACTCCACATAGAAGGTCATTAATTCTAAGAGAAAGCTTGCTCTGAAGAATTTCTAAACTTGATGAATTATTTAGGAATGTTTAGGAAGCCATTAGCAATCAGATTTGCCCCCACCCTTAACTTCAGGATATACCAGAATTCTTTTTAGACATTAAAGAAAAAAATTCCTTGAAGATGTATTCAAAGTAAGGAAAACTTATGATATGTAGTCCAGTTAGGGGAAATCTGGGAAGCCAGTCATTTTTCCTTTCAATTCAAATTATATATACAAGTCCATCATCATAAAATCAAGCCCACAAATACTAATTGATTCATAAT
>NW_007749615.1:9979-10774 GCF_000696425.1 Galeopterus variegatus | reverse complement strand
TTGGGGATAAATAGATTTGTAGCAACTGTTGATAGCTATTAAAATGTTTGTTAGCAGGGCCATTGGAAAATTAAACAGTAAGCATCACATTTATGATGTCAAAAGTTGTCAGGTAAATTAAAGGTGCAAATATATTAACAGTGCTGAAAACATATTACTGATTTGAAGTTCTTCCATAGTATGTATTTTATAATAAAGTGTTGAATTTTAGTATCAAGGTTATTCATAGTTTTACTTGTCTGAGGCAGACACTGCAAGATTTGGAATGCATATCCACCCTTTCATTGTGTTATAATCTTTCACTGATACTAGACAGATTGGATTTTTACAAAGCTTACTTTATATAGCATTTCAGAAATTTTAGGTCATGCCATGTTCATTTTTTTACTTTAATTTATGCATGTTTTCCTTTCACTGTTCATTTAATGAAAACATAAGCCAGCTGGAAGTCCTTAGTGTTTCTCTAGTCAGAAAAGCCAGCATTATGGGCAGAGTTGTATGGAAAGGAATATATTCTTACAGAACTATTCCAGCATAATTGGAAGTCATATATATAGATGGTAGCCTAGTATAATAAATTTGCACTGTATCCAATCTATTAATAAACAGCAAGAACCAAGTCACTGACAGAGTAGAACAAGAGGCACAGAGAGGGTGACAAAAGAGGGGTTGAGAAGAATATGTAAAAAGGACACTGCCATCCTCATCCCCACTTACTCCTGAGGTGGGCCTCATCCTGCACCCAGAGTAGGCTCGAAACTCATTATCTTGCTCAAGGTTGCTGTAATGAGTCAG
>NW_007749615.1:4562-5804 GCF_000696425.1 Galeopterus variegatus | reverse complement strand
AAAATATTATGGGATTATACTGATATCTTCAATTCATATTTAACAATAAAGCATGTCTCTTTACTTTTAAACATTTACACTTCTTCATTAACATAATTCTTCATTTGACCATACAATGTTCACATATTCATTTCAAAATAGCAATATTATCATATTGAAAGCAATGAAAGAACTGAAATATAAAATTTATTACATTTTCTTTTGTTCTTAGCATATATTAGTAGTAGTGAATCTGTGTTTTCCTTTTCTTATCAAATTATTTATTGCTTAATTTGAAATTATTTTGTTGTCACTTAAACAAATAGGATAAATATTAATTCCAGAACTCATTTTAATATGTATGCATAAAAATGAATCTGTGTGTTTGCATTTCTCTAAGTATGTTAATAGCTTGGTGAAAACAACCAAAGCATCTTGTAAGGAAAAAAGTCAGTTGCAGTTCTTTCACTTATTGAGATGTCAATATTTTTTATTATGTAAAATTTCTCATGTTATTTGGGGTCTCCTTTTTGTACATCCTTTTCTGTTCAATTTGTTTTCTCTATTTATCTGTCAATACTACACTGTTTTAATTATAGAGACATTTTTATATGTATTTAAGGATCATGGTATTTTTATACATTGATGCGTCCTTATAAGCCAGGATGCCATATATATCAGCTGAAGTAATTGTCAATTTACAAAGAAGAAGACAACTTTATTGAAATAATATTTCTTTCTAGAAGAAGAACTTGGCATTTGCATTTCCATGGTCCACTTATTACAAAAGCATTCTCAACAGAATATTCACAATGGCTATCTATAGGTTTTCTGAGAGTGAAAATTTGTTTTGTTTTTTCATGAGTTTGTTCACATATTCAGCTTTTAAAATATCTCCATATCCAGTCTTAACTAGGTGTGTATAAAATTGCAAGTTAGTTTAGAAAATTTGTCTAATTGAATGAACATCACATTTTTATACTGCAAAATAAAGTGTTACAGACTCTACTTATCCTCAGATTGAATAAATCAAATAATATTAACGTACTTAGTTTCTCATGCTGTTAGCTTGTCTCATATAAGGCTTGAACTACACACCCTTTGCAGACTATGTGCTCAGATTAAATATATTCAAGATCATGCTTAAGTGAGGACCCTCAGAAATAAAATTTTTTTAAAAGTCAAATGAATAGCTCTCTGAGTTGGGGATAAATAGATTTGTAGCAACTGTTGATAGCTATTAAAATGTTTGTTAGCAGGGCC
>NW_007749615.1:0-2828 GCF_000696425.1 Galeopterus variegatus | reverse complement strand
AAAACCCTGTGCTTTGTTGTGTACTCCAATTGTGACCTGGAAACAAAAGCATTTTGTAGATCTTTTTGTTAGTACTGATAAATATAGAAAAGATCATTAAGTGTTTTATAAATATTAAATCTGGCAGGCTGTTTAAAGCTTCAGTGTAAATATACTCATTGCAAGGACATAGTGTATTAAAGATAGTTACCGCAAAAGAAAAGCTGGCATTTATATTTGCAAGATGTGCCAAAAAAAAAAAAATATTTCAGTATCTAAAACTCAGTCTTAACATTTGGGTTCCTATTTAAATAAATAAATGTTTATATTTTAGTGAATATTCAAATAGATATTTAAATAAATATCTATTTGAATAAATATTTTGTTAAATGCTTTGATAAATGCTTTGATAAATGCTTATTTAAATGAACAGAGTAACATTTAATTATAAGTCCAATTAAGTGTCTCTTGGTGATATTTGTTGGGGAGTGTGAGGTGGGCATGTGTTGACAGATAATAGGAGTAAGGTTTGCTGCCTTAGTATTCAAAACATTGCAGATGTTAATACATTGAAATATGTGTTGTATTTTAACTACTGACAGATTTGTGGTTGCTGGTGAACCTATTTCATTCCCTGGGGGGGAAAAAAAAAAGCACCACAAAGCATTAAGTTTTCTTACTCTGCTGTATACTTTTCTTTTTAAAATAATTTTTTATGTGATTTCTACTTTCCTTTTTTCAATGACATTTATATTAAAGTCTCCACATTTTTTCTTGCAGTCAGATTATAGCAAAGCTCACAAGCAGTAAAGGGAAAAAAGAAAATTTGTTGTGTGCAAAATAAAATATTTTACTGTAAATTGAATCTTGGCTAACCGATAAATAATATATATAGTCACTCCAAGCCACTGGGTAATCATTAGAAGTTTGCCCTCCTGTGCTATGAAAGAGAAATCCAAAATTGACATTATTTCTTTGAGATATATTATGCCTTTTACAACTTTCCTCTGCATTGATAAAAAGGAAAAATATATAACATTTTTTTAATTTCCCTTAGAAATTATAGCAGTGCTATTTATGTCCCTGTATATAAAACTTGAGTGCTGGAGATGATGCCCTTTTCCTCGGCCCAGAGGTTAACAATCTTTGGAGCAGATCTTTCTAGGCAGTCTGGCATATACCAAACACCAAACTGGCAAATGCTCAAGTCTACAAAGGTCAGTGCACTATGAAGCCTGGGACACTCTCTGATGACTGAGAAGGAAAAAGAAAAGTCAAAATACAGAACAAGCTTACTCTTATTGAACTAATTTTGTTTGAGGACCAGCTGTGATAAAAACCTTTAATATAGTCTGTGATGAACTTTCTACATGTGATGTAGACTGATAGTTATAAAAGAAGGAAGCCATGGATTTTGTTTTCAGGAAGTTAAAATCTGTTGGTAGATGTAGTGTCTCTCACCCTTGAATGTGTCATCCATATGTTAAGCACTCTCAAATTAATATCTCCACGTTAGAATTCTTCCCTGAACTTTAGATTCAATATCCAGCTATCGACTTGACACTTCAAGTTTAACTGTCCCATTTAATATGTCCTCTTATTCCCCCAAAACCTTCTTCACCCTCAAACTTCTCCATACGTGTTAATGGCAATTCCATCCTTCCAGCCAGCTCAGACTATGAACTTTGGAGTCATCCACCTCTCCTCACTTCCTCTCACTCTGCATACCAGGTCCATCAGACATCCTCTTGGCATCATCGCCTCTCACCCGGATGTTTTGATAGCCCCTGCAGTGAATTGAATGGCTGCCCAAAGTCATTAAAGCTTAATCCACTGTACCTGCTGAGGGTGGTAAATCCAATTACGGTAACTGAAAGGTGGTGCCTTGGAGAGGTGATTAGATTCTGGGGACCATGCCCTAGTGAATGGGTTAATAATGACGGTCATGGTGTGGTTCTGAGAACTTTAAAAGGAAAGCATGTGAGAGTCTATCTCTCTCTCTGCTTCTGTCATCTCGCAATATGGTACCCTGTGTCACTGTTACCACGACCAAAGCCTTCACCAGATCTTTTCCCTGGAATTTGGACTTCTCAGCCTCCAAAACTGTAAGCAATAAATTCTGTTTTCCAAAAAATTTCCCAGTTCTAAGTATTTTTGTTATAAGCAGTAGAAATGGACTAATACAGCCTCCTGACTGTCCTAACTGATCTGTCGTTGCTACCCTCCATCAATAGCCTTTGTTAATGCAGCAGTTAGGATAATTCTTTAACAACATTCATCTTACTACATCACACTTCTATTCAAAACTCTCTAATAGCTTCCATATGACTTGGAGGACATGCTGAGTTCCTTAAAATGTCCACGAGGTCCTACACATATGATTCCCCATTTCCTCTCATTTTAGGAAGATAGTATAGAGTTTATATATATATATCCTAACTCAGTTTCCCCTATTGTTAATATCTTACATTACTATGGTACATTCTCTGCCAATTGGGAAAGTTAATTTACCAATATTGATACAGTGTTATTAATTACAGTCCATATTTCACTCAGATTTCCTTAGTTTTAACTTTATGTGCTTTTTCTGTTTCAAGATCTCATCCAACACACAATCTTACATTAATTTCCCATTCCTCCTTAAGTTTTTGGCTGGGAGAGTTTCCCAGAATTTCCCTGCTTCTGATGACCATGACTATTTCTGTCTTGAGCAGTACTGTGTATATATTTTGTAGAATGTCTCTCAATTGAGATTTGTCTTACGTTTTTCTCATGACTAAACCCGGGCTATGGGTTTTGTGGAGGAGGAGGTAAAAAGCCATTCTAGACACATCATATCAAGGGTGTTT
>NW_007749614.1:0-10775 GCF_000696425.1 Galeopterus variegatus | reverse complement strand
CACAGCCTCTCTGCGCTCGCCCAGCCCTGTAAGTGCTGGACAGCGTGGCACCTTTCCCTTCGCGCTGCGTTTTCCTACTTTTATTTATTTATTTATTTATTTTTATTTTAACTTCTCAATATACATTGTAGTTGACTTTCGTGTCCCTCTTTCCCCCCTCCAAATATATATATATTTATAGAGAGAGCTGGCCTTCCGTGTCTACAGTTCTACATCCAAGGATTCAACCAACCATGGATCAAAAATATCTGAAAAAAACAAACGAACAATGCAACAATAAAGAAAATATAAATTAAAAAGCAACACAGCGTAACAACTGTTTACACAGCATTTACATTGTAGCAGGTATTATAAGTAATCTAGCGATGATTTAAAGTATATGCGGGATTGTGTAGGTTATATGCAAATACTACTCCCATTTATATCAGTGACTCGAGCATCTGTGGATTCCGGTATCCACGGGGGTCCTGGAATCAATCCCCTGAGGGTACCGAGGGACCACTATGTAAAGTTTATATATGTTTCTATATAAAATATATGTAATATTAAAATGTTATATAGAAGTGATTAGAAGCAAATATGACAAAATGTGAACATTTGTTAATTCTGGATAGTGGGTCCTTGAACATCTGTTTACTCCTCTGTGTGTTTTTCAGTATATTTAAAATAGTTCAGAATGGTAATAAAAGAACAAAGTGCTGTAAATTAAAATTTAAAATTAAATAAATGAACAATACAAAATTACAAGTGTGAACTAAACAATGAAGGACACAGCAGAGTGATACCATGAACAGAGGGGACCGTGAGCCTGCAGAAGACAGGGTGGTGGAGGCCTGGGGAGCAGCGGCAGGAGGAAGCTGAAGGGCCGTCATGGGAGGAGCACTCCGGGCAGAGGGAGCAGCGAGCGCACGGGCCCTTGGCCGGGCAGGGGCTGGGCGTGCTGAGGAGCGGCGAGTGGACGGGCAGCTGCCTGCACTGCAGGGAGGATGGCCACAGGGCTTTGTAAACTGAGATAGCAGCTCGGATTCTTTTGGTTATTTTCCAAGCATTATGGACCTTTAGGAGATTTCAGGAGTGGGATGAACATGATGGTCAGAAGAGAAATGCAGGTATAAAGAGGGCTTTTAGAGATATCACCTGTATGATAAAATCCAAAAAAATAAACTCTACCACCCAAGTGAATAAATAAAAAGCCTCTCTGACTGCCCTATGAAGAAAGAGTGATAGACACACTAGTGTGTGTGCAGGAGGTGAGCAGGAGCAGGAGGCTTTCGGGTTGCATGTGGGGAATGAGGAACAGATGCTATATTCTTCCATGCCCAGCCGCCCAGGTGCTTCTTCAGGTGCTGTTGTTCATTTATTCATCCATCCTAGAATTGACTGGCACCGGTACTGAGCCAGCAGCCACCATCTGAAGTGGGAATGGGGCATGAACGCCAGTGAGACCTGGCCCTGCACTCAGGGAGCCCCGCGTGGCGGGGGTGGGCCAGCAATTGAACATGAGAGAGGGAGAATAGTAGGGGGCTATGGGAACTATCAGAATCAGTTTATCTTTAGTGATAGATATTAGTAAATTATATTAAAAAAAAATCTGGGTTAAACCAGGAGATGTAGCCAACATACCAATATTCTTTGATATGGACTGAAAATCTGCTAATTCTAAAGATATCGATATGGTCAAAATCTCCAGGATCTTGAGGGTGGTCCCAGAAAAGCATCATATACATCTCTGAGACTCCTGGTCAGTTCAGGACCTGTATTTAGAGAAGCGTTCCTCTTCCCTACATTCCAGGATCTTGAGGGTGGTCCCAGAAAAGCATCATATACATCTCTGAGACTCCTGGTCAGTACAGGACCTGTATTTAGAGAAGCGTTCCTCTTCCCTACATGTGGCGCATCACGAGGAGACCTCCCTCTGCCTCCAGGCCTTCTCCAGCCCATCATCCACCTTGATGCCTGTTCCATCCTTGCAGATGCCTGGACGTTCTATCAAGTTTGGTCTTGCTGCTCTGCAGTTTAACCTGCCGCCCTCACTCCCTCCTGCACAGCCAGCATAGCCCACATGCAGTGCCAGGTCCTCTGTAGACCCAGCTCTGCTCAGACTGAGTCCTTCACTTGGAATTTTCTTCCCATCTTTTTCCCTTGTCCCAATACGCTGATCTTAAGGACAAGCCATTTCAGCCTTAAGTCTGGCATTGATCTCTTTGTGTGACAGACACTGGGGGTGTGAGAGTGGGTAGGACAGACTCGGCCCTGCCTTCTCAGAGCTGATCCTGATAGCAAAGTCAGGCATGAATAATATAAGGAAACACTAAGACAAATTGTGGTGAATGGTATAAAAGAAATAAAGTGCAATATATGAGTATAAAATAGGGAGCTGAAGTCTAAGTGTCAGAGGACATGTTCCAGAAGAAGAGTCATTCAAAGTGAGATCTGGTTGAGGAGAAGTGTGCAAAGACGGTAGCAATGTCCTCAGGAACAAGGGTTTTGTGTCCTTTAAGTACTGGAAAGGAAGCAAGAGAGCTGGAGCACAGAGGACAGAAGAGGGAGGGAGGGGAATGTGAGGAGCTGCACTAGGTCTTGTGCATCAGGATAAAGATCTTGGTTTTTATCTTAAGAGCAATGAGAAACCACTGGAGAGTTTTGTTTAATATAGGAGCAATATGTTGATGATGTGATGGTGATGATGATGCTGATGTGTAGAGGAGGAGAAAGATTATGGTGATGGTGGTGACGGTGGTGGTGATGGTGATGGTGGTGATGGTGGTGGTGATGGTGATGGTGGTGATGGTGGTGGTGATGGTGATGGTGGTGATGGTGGTGGTGGTGATGATGGTGGTGATGGTGATGGTGGTGATGGTGGTGGTGATGGTGATGGTGGTGATGATGGTGATGGTGATGGTGATGGTGGTGGTGGTGAGGAGGAGGATCATGATGATGGTGATGGTGGTGGTGGTGAGGAGGAGGATGGTGATGATGGTGGTGGTGGTGGTGGTGAGGAGGAGGATGGTGATGATGGTGGTGGTGGTGGTGGTGAGGAGGAGGATGGTGATGATGGTGGTGGTGGTGGTGGTGAGGAGGAGGATGGTGATGATGGTGGTGGTGGTGGTGGTGAGGAGGAGGATGGTGATGATGGTGGTGGTGGTGGTGGTGAGGAGGAGGATGGTGATGATGGTGGTGGTGGTGGTGGTGAGGAGGAGGATGGTGATGATGGTGGTGGTGGTGGTGGTGAGGAGGAGGATGGTGATGATGGTGGTGGTGGTGGTGGTGAGGAGGAGGATGGTGATGATGGTGGTGGTGGTGGTGGTGAGGAGGAGGATGGTGATGATGGTGATGGTGGTGGTGGTGAGGAGGAGGATCATGATGATGGTGATGGTGGTGAGGAGGAGGATCGTGATGATGGTGATGGTGGTGAGGAGGATCGTGATGGTGGTGGTGGTGAGGAGGAGGATGGTGATGATGGTGATGGTGGTGAGGAGGACCACCACCACCATCCTCCTCCTCGCCACCACCACCATCACCATAACCTTTCTCCTCCTCTACACATCAGCATCATCATCACCATCACATCATCAACATATTCCACCACCACCATCCTCCTCCTCGCCACCACCACCATCACCATAACCTTTCTCCTCCTCTACACATCAGCATCATCATCACCATCACATCATCAACATATTCCACCACCACCATCCTCCTCCTCGCCACCACCACCATCACCATAACCTTTCTCCTCCTCTACACATCAGCATCATCATCACCATCACATCATCAACATATTCCACCACCACCATCCTCCTCCTCGCCACCACCACCATCACCATAACCTTTCTCCTCCTCTACACATCAGCATCATCATCACCATCACATCATCAACATATTCCACCACCACCATCCTCCTCCTCGCCACCACCACCATCACCATAACCTTTCTCCTCCTCTACACATCAGCATCATCATCACCATCACATCATCAACATATTCCACCACCACCATCCTCCTCCTCGCCACCACCACCATCACCATAACCTTTCTCCTCCTCTACACATCAGCATCATCATCACCATCACATCATCAACATATTCCACCACCACCATCCTCCTCCTCGCCACCACCACCATCACCATAACCTTTCTCCTCCTCTACACATCAGCATCATCATCACCATCACATCATCAACATATTCCACCACCACCATCCTCCTCCTCGCCACCACCACCATCACCATAACCTTTCTCCTCCTCTACACATCAGCATCATCATCACCATCACATCATCAACATATTCCACCACCACCATCCTCCTCCTCGCCACCACCACCATCACCATAACCTTTCTCCTCCTCTACACATCAGCATCATCATCACCATCACATCATCAACATATTCCACCACCACCATCCTCCTCCTCGCCACCACCACCATCACCATAACCTTTCTCCTCCTCTACACATCAGCATCATCATCACCATCACATCATCAACATATTCCACCACCACCATCCTCCTCCTCGCCACCACCACCATCACCATAACCTTTCTCCTCCTCTACACATCAGCATCATCATCACCATCACATCATCAACATATTTGATGATGGTGGTGGTGGCGAGGAGGAGGATGGTGATGATGGTGATGGTGGTGGTGGTGAGGAGGAGGATGGTGATGAGGAGGGTGATGAGATAAGGCTGAGTGTGAAGATGACAGTAATGAAGACATGGTGATAATAATGGTGATGAAGTTGTGTTGACTGAGATGCTGATGGAGACGATGAAGATGCTGAGTCCAGTGCCAATGCCAGCCAGGAAGGCAGACGCAGGAAGACCATTCAGGAAACTGATGGAGCAAGGATGGAGATTACACAGGATTTGGAGTGAGACACTCCTATGCTCTGCCACTTATTTGCTAGGTGGCCTTTGGAAAATTCATTGACTTCATGCACACCTCAATTTCTTCATCCTTAGCAGAGTTCCTGAGGATGAAACTAAATGTATAAAAGTGACTGGCACCCCATAGTTGCCCTGTTAGTTCCCCATGCTTTACCCCTGCCACACATGCATGCATCCAGACGTGCAGTGATGAGAGCCCAGGGGGTGGAGATTTCCTCTGCTCCTGCAGCCTGGTCAGGTGACATGACCAGTTGCTGAGGGACATTGGATTTCTTCCAGGAAACCAAGATCCCCTGCTTAAATCATTCTCTCAGACCTGGTAGTTCTGGCTGCCAGCTGCCTGTGGGAGCAGCCGTGTGAATGTGGGGATCCTGCTGAGGAAGTCTCAGGCATCTCTGCTACTGCCTGCTTCCCACATCCTGACCCCCCCAAGCCTTGTTCTGATGCCACAGTAAGTAACTAACCCCTCCTGTCCTTCTGCCAATTCTGGGGGACACAGCAACAGGGACTCTGCATATCTCAGGAAGGATGGCTTCTTACTGATACTGAACTCTCTTAAGATGTGACCTTAAACAAGGCAATTAAACTCCCTGGGCCTCAGTTTCCCACCTGCAGCCCATCATGCTCCACGGAGCAGTCTGGCATTTCTGTGAGATGATGTGGCCGGTGTCTGCATGCAGTAGGTACTCCGTGATGCCTGGGGAGAGGACTGGTGGGCCTGCCCATTGTGTGGTTGAAACATGTTTGCATCAGGCTCTCTCACAGTTTCAGTTTATCCCCAGCTTCCTTGGAGTGCCACGAATGGCCAAGATTCAGTTTCCAAAGTGATGTGATAAGATTCTCTGGCCTGTGCTGTGCACCCATCTGTGTCAGCACACACATGGACTCACTCAGACCCACAACACCAGCAGGGCTGTCCTGACTAGTAATGAGTATGGGGAATGGGACAGAGCTGTCAAAGGCTGTGGGGTCACCAGCCAGGGAGGGGTAATGCTATGGTCATCCCCCCACAGCCAGCTTTGTGACCCCAGGGCACATTCCAACTGCTGAGCAGGGCTGGCTCTGGGTGATCCCACAGCTATGTCAGCCTGTGTTTTCCCAGGAGGGGCAGCCTGGGAGGGGGAACTCAGGACTAGTGAGGCTAAACTGGTGTTCTCTTGGGGACAGCACCCTCACAGTGTTAGGCGTTGTTTTTAAGTCGTAAATGATTCTCAGTGGAGGGCAGGCTCTTTATTACACTTAGCATCACTAGAGTCATACTCTTTCCGTTGCCATGGAGCTTGTCACTCTGTCGCCAGCTATAAGAAGGATTTATCTCCCAGCCACATATTTACCAAGGGGCTGTCATTAACCAGTTGCCTCTCCCAGGGAACTGCATTCTAAGATGGGGCCTGTGAGGGCAAGACAGAAGCCAGGGGGCCGGTGAGTGTTGTTCTGCTGGACTGGGCAGCAGAGTGTGGCATGGCCTTGGGCCTTCAATGCCACCATCCAGGGTGTGTGCTGGGGAGGGCTCTGCGCCATCTCCTGGGCCTGGGGCCAGCTACACCTGTAATGGAATCCATAGGAGTGCTAGGGACACCCCAGGGAGTGCAGACCAGGACAGAGGGGGCAGGGAGGTGGGCGGGCCTTGGGTGCAGCCGTTTCTCTGGAGAGGGAGATGCGCTTCCTCAGAACCACCCTGGAGGTCATTACCATGATCTGCCTTCAGGGCGCAGGCGTGGCTGGAGCTGCTCTGGCAGATGCTGTAACTGATGTCAGAGAAGAGCATGGTCCCAGCGAGCAAGGGCCTTTGGCTCCAAAGGGAGGAACAACGCTCACAGGAGGAAAGGCCTTGTAGGTGAGAAGAACAAGTCTCGGGCCAAGCTCCCCGGGCTCCCGTGGCCCAGCGTCCTGGCTCTCCCCGCGTGTGAGCCTGGGAGCCGTGCAGCCTCTGCCTCACCGCTTGCTCTGTGTCCCAGGTGAATGAGGGCAGAAAGAGCCAGTCAGTGGAGCGTGCTGAGAAAAAAGCCACCTCGTGGCGAGCATCGGCATCTATGGTGACCTGCCACAGCCCTCCAAGACAGGCGAATTGGCATCACAGGCCCTCAGCAGGGACACAGAGGGATAAAGCAATAGGGCCGACAGCACACAGCTAGTGATCAGAGGCAGTGCCAGGTCTCCTCCGCATCTACGGACGAGGATGCCACAGCACACTGTGAAAGAAGGCAGGCAGGAGATGCGTGCCCCATGTGGCCCATGGGCCCACGGCCAATGGACCAGGCAGGTTCTGCTGCATCACCCGCTGGCTCTGGTCTGGGTGGCATTTGTGCTGTGAGGCAGGGCCTCTCAGGGCCCAACGTCTGAAATTCCCTTCTCCCTCTGAGCCTAAGAATATTCTGCCCACTCTCAGGAAGGTTCCCGTGCAGTTCCTGCCCCACAGCTCCATCGGTCTGCCAAGGCGGGTGTCTCAAGAGCACAAGCAGCCTACTGCACCTCGTATATTCTGCCCACTCTCAGGAAGGTTCCCGTGCAGTTCCTGCCCCACAGCTCCATCGGTCTGTCAAGGCGGGTGTCTCAAGAGCACAAGCAGCCTACTGCACCTCGTTCTGCAGTGATAACAAGGGTGTCTGTGGGCAGAGGGGACCCCAAGCCTCAGAGAATGTTGTAGGTGGGGGAACTAACATTTATCTATTGGGCATTTACCTCAAGCTACATGCCGTGTAAGTTCTTTACCTCTGGGTTTTTGCAACATTTCCATGAGGTCAGTACGGAGAGCATTCATGTTTCACCAATAAGGACACTGGAAGACAGAGCAGTGAGCCAAGCTTCTTAAGGCCACACAGCCAACACCTCGAGGTTGGGGGGAGCCCGCTCACCTGAGCTGGAGCCCTTTCACCAGTACCTCCAGCCGGGACCCATTCCTTGAGCCCCCAGCTGGTCGGAGGTGAGGCCCAGCCCACAGGCCCAGCCTGAAATTCTAGATCCCCAGTGGCTGTGCCTTCCCTTCCAGCAGAGTAGTTCTGAATTCAGTCCGATGTGGGGAGCATTCATTGCCCACTTCCTGTGAGCCAACCAGACAAGTCTGGGGGACATTGAGATGGGAAACACTTCTGGAGAGGTCAGTGACTGCCAAGTGGTGACAATGGGCTGATCCAACACATCCACCGGCAGCAGTAGAGCTGCAGAGACATGCGTGAATGCAGGAAGCCATGTGCAAGCTGACTTTCACATTGTTGTTTTTGTCTTTGTTAAACAGCCCTTCCTGAGGCCTCCCCCAGCCCAGCATCTCTGCAAAGGAGTGGCCATAGGGACCCCTGCAGGGCAGATCAAGACTTGGGCAGGTGCAGAACCAAAGACTTGTGACAAAGCTGGCCACTCCTGTCAAAAGCATGGGGGATGAACTGACAATCTACCCCCTGGGCACTGTGGCCTGGCCAGCCCCAGTCCAGCGAATCAGCAAGACATCTGACATGCCCCTGGCAGACAACAACACCTCTCTGGACCTCGCTGACCTCAGCATGCCCATCTCCATGCTGCGCTGGGTCTTCTTTCCCTCAAGCCTGCTGGCTGCAGCCACGCTGGCCCTGAACCCCCTGCTGCTGCTGACCATCCTGCGGAGCCAGCAGCTGCGGCAGGAACCCCACTACCTGCTGCTGGCCAACATCCTGCTCTCAGATCTGGTCTTCGTTTTCTTCCACACGTTCATCTGCACCAGCCGCCTGGGCGGCTGGGAGCTGGGCAGAATCACCTGTGGTGTTTTTACAGATGCCGTCTTCATTGCCCACAATAGCACCATCCTGTCCTTCACAGCCACCATACTGCACACCTACCTAGCAGTCACTCAACCTCTGCACTACCTCGCCTTCACATCCCACGGGGCTGCCTGGAAGGCAGTGGCCCTCATCTGGCTGGTTGCCTGCCTCTTCCCCACATTTCTCCTTTGGCTTGGCGAGTGGCAGGATACCCAGATAGAGGCAGGAGGGGCTTTGTGTATCCTGCCGCTGAGCCTGAGCCCCGAGCCAGGCTGTGGTCCCCTGGTTGCTGTCACCCACACTTGCATGTTGTGTGTTCTGTTTCTCTGCACAGCTGTCATCACTTACTGCTTCTGGAGGATCTTCGCAGAGGCCAAGACTTCAGGCGTCTGGGTACAGGGCTGTTCCCGGGCCAGGGGCACCTTGCTCATCCACATTGTGCTGACCACACTGTATGTGAGCTCAGGGGTGGTGTTCTCCCTGGATGTCCTACTGACCAAGAACCAACACATTGGCTCCAGGTTGCATGTGTGGCTCCTGGCGGCCAACAGCCAGGTGCTTGTGATGCTTCCCCGAGCCATGGCCCCATACGTGTACGTGCTCCGCTACCGGCGCCTGCTGGGGGTGGTCCGTGGCCACTTCTCAGCCGGGAGGCAGGGGGACATCTTTACCATTTCCCAGAGCTGCCGAGCTCATAATATGGCAGGCTGAGGTTAAAACTTGTAGGGAATGTATCAGTGACTGATGATGGCTGACTCCTCAGACTGTGGACTGGGACCTTTCAGATGACCGTGACTGATTGCTTTCAACATTTCAACAGTTTTTAAGCAGACAAAGCTCTCTTCTAGTAACACTGAAATCCTACCTGGAAATGGAAGCAAGTAAAGGTGATCCAAATGTGCCCCTACAATGGCCTCCACCACACCCTCTGTGGCCACTGAAGAAGCATCATTGTTGACAAACATGCAGAAGCCAAAATGTTCTGACAGTTGGAAGCTTGGAGGTATGCAAGAGGATCTGATGAATCCTGGGACCATGGGTCTGCGTTTGGGCAGCTGTTCAGGATGTGTGAGGGAGAAGAGTAAGCCTAAGACCCACCTATGGTAGAGGGTGTCACGGAGACCCCGCTCTAAAGCTAGAACCCCGCAAGATTACACTCTCAGAATAAAGGTAGATGGTAACTAATCCTTACAGAAAGGAGCAGTTGGAACTTGCCTGCCTTGATGTTGATGCTGTGCAGAAGAGGAAGACCATTCCTTGAGAATTCTTAAGTATAAGCCACCCTTCAGACAGGATTAGAGCTGGGTTTCAATCTATTTAAATGATCAAAAAACCTCATTCTGCAGTTGATGTTGTTCTCCTGGATGATCTGAGCATCTCCTCAGGCTTCAGAGAACTTCCACAGTGAAAGAACCTCAAAGAAATGAGTTTCACATATTCAAAACTCACAAAACTGTACCGGGAAATAAGACACCATGAGTGAGAGCAAGAAGAAACAATAAGGCAGCTCCTTGAATTAACAGACACTAACTTAATATTAAAATGTTAAACCAAGCAGATTTGGGAAAGATTTAAATAGAACTCCTAGAAATAAGAAATATACTAATTAGAATTGTAAAAGATGGATTGAATTTAATACAGATTAAACAGCATATCAGGCACAACTGGAGAGAAAATTTGTAAGCTGGGAGATAAGTCCAGATAAATTACCTAAAATGCAGTCCAGAGCAACAAAGAGATGAACAATATAAAAGAGGGATTAAGAGACATTGAAGTTAGAATGAGAAAGACTAACACACATCTAAATTGGGAATATAACAGAAAATGTGGAAGGGGAAATATTTGAAGAGATAAGAGCTGAAAATTTTTCAGAATTGTTGAAAGATATCAAGCTTCAGATCCAAGAAA
Source organism: Galeopterus variegatus (assembly GCF_000696425.1). NCBI lineage: Eukaryota > Metazoa > Chordata > Mammalia > Dermoptera > Cynocephalidae > Galeopterus > Galeopterus variegatus. Next base: position 246 of record NW_007749614.1, on the reverse strand, counting down.
TCTAACCAGTTACAAAAAAGATAAATGATAAATAATCCACCTGAGTTTCATCATGTGGAACTGCAGAAAACCAAAAACAGAGACAAAATATTTAAAGCAAATAAAGATAAAAGACAAAGAAACTACATTTTAAAAAATTTTTTAATGAATCAAAATTGATTATACATATTTTTGGGGTTCGACACTGAGATATGTTGATCAAATCAATATTACTAGCATATGTATTGTTACAAATTGTAATTATTC
>NW_007749613.1:0-10776 GCF_000696425.1 Galeopterus variegatus | reverse complement strand
GGACCGGGACCGGCAACGGGATCGCAACCCTTGGCACTGCCCCCGCACCTCGCTCAGCCAGCGAGCGGCCGGTCTGTATGTGGGATCCGAACCCTCGGCGGGAGCGCCACTGCGCTTCCCAAGCGGCGCACTATCGCACTGCGCCACCGGGCCAGCCCTTTCTTTATTTATTTTTGACCAATACACCACGCTCAGTGAGCGCACCGGCCATCCCTATATAGGATCCAAACCCGCGACCTCAGCGCTCCCAGCACCGCACTCTCCCGAGTGAGCCACAGGGCCGGCCCTGAGAATCCACATTTTTACACCCCTAGATTACATGGAGCACTTGCAATAACTTGTCTTTGACATTCATTTAGGTCTTCTTGCGTGCTGGCCCTGGGCTGGGTGCTGGGGACACACAGGTGACACTGAACTCACCAGGAATAGCTCATGGGAAACGGGGTAGACATCCAAATAAACAATCACAACCAACATGAATATATTATAAAGAAAATAATGGTCACAACAGCAGTTAACACTTGAGCACTCACTGTGACCCAGACTTTGCTCTAAGCACCTGTCAAATATGAACTCATTTAATTCTCACATCTTCTCACTATTTTTAATCTCATGTCAAAGATTAGGAAACTGAAGCACAGAATGGCTAAGTAATTGTGTTCCTTTACAGCTTTGTGGCAGAACTTTGAATCAAAATTTGGCTGATTTGAGAGCTCAAGGTCTAAACTACAGTATGAATGTCATCCCAATAAAGATGGTGAGGGCAGCATCATAGAATGAGCATACTGAGCACTTTGCATCAATTATCTTAGCAAGTCCTCAGGGCCTGTGCACTCAATGTTCCCCCTGCATAAAATGCTCTTCCCCAAATATCCACAGGGCTCTCCCTGTACTTCCTTCAGATTTTGCTCAGAAATCATCTCTGTGACCTTCCTTGATTTAAAACTGCAGCCACTCCACCCAACGGACACACACACTCTCATTCCCCCTGCCTGATTTTTCTCCCTTAGCACATATTACTATCTAATAAACTATAAACTTTGTTTATAAAGTTTGTTATATCCCGTGGCTCACTTGGGAGAGCGTGGTGCCGACAACACCACGCCACCCTTACCGGTCATTTAAAAAAAAAAAAAAAAAGTTTATTGTCTGTTTCCTCTTACTAAAATGAAAGCTCTCCCAGGGCCGGCATTTTTTTTTTTTTTAACCATTGTATTCCCAGCTTTCAGAACAGTGCCAAGCAGTTGGCTACTCTGAGTGTGGTCCCTGGAGCAGCAGCCTCATGACATCTCCTGGGAGTTTGTTAGAAACGCAGAATCTCTGGCCCTATCCCAGACCTGCCAAGTCAGAATGTGCACTTCAACAAGCTCTCCAGAGGAGATGTGTGTATGTTAAAGTTTTAGAAGCAATGCCTCAGCATATTGTAGATGTGCGGTGCACATTTGTTTGAATGAATTAACACAGCCACACTGTCCAGCTTCCGCACATTTGCAACTGGGGACCTCTTGTGAAAAGCCAACTGGTTCCAGCAAACACAACCTGCAGAAATCCTGCTCTCTGCAAGAAGCCATCTCCTCTAGGGAGTTGTCTGGTGCCCTTCCAAGTTGCATGGGATTTCTTCCCCTAAGGCTTCCTCTTGCAGCTTCTGCCATCTCTCATTGCTGAATGACAATGACCTGCGTGAAGGCCTCTCTCCCCTCTTGCCTGTGAATTTCTAGAAGGCTGGGACCTCTCCTCAAAGGCACATCTGTTCCTGTCTCTGCACTTGGGTCATGGAGCTAGTTTAGTTCTTCCCCCTCCATCCTTTCTGTGGTAGCCAGCAGGACCTTTCTGAACACGAATTGGACCATATCACTTCCCTGCTTAAAACTCTTCCATGAGGGCCGGCCCGGTGGCGCACTCGGTAGAGTGCGGCCGCTTGGGAGCATGGTGGCACTCCCGCCGAGGGTTCGGATCCCATATAGAGACCGGTCCGCTCACTGGTTGAGCGCGGTGCGGGCGCGACACCAAGGGTTGCGATCCCGTTGCCAGTCGCGGGATGGGCACGACACCAAGGGTTGCGATCCCATTACCGGTCACGAAAAAAGACAAAAAGAAAAAAAAAAAAAACTCTTCCATGAGAGGTACAAGTTCTCAAAAAAATATATGTCCCATGAACTCTTTCTCAGGAAGCAGCTGGAAGATTTGCTTCACCAAAATGAAGGAGTAAACCAAGAAAAAAGGAGATATCAGATTAAGGAAGTAAGATCTAACCCAGAAGAAAGGCAAAAGGAATCTCCAGGCGAAGGTAAAAAGAGATCATAGAAGGACAGCTTTGTAGCAGGTCTAGGGACAGCCTATCCCCATAAATGTACAAAGAAAGGAGAAAGGATGAAATTTTTTTTTTTTCCTTTTTGTCTTTTTTACTGACCGGTAACGGGATCGCAACCCTTGGTGCTGCGCCCGCACCACGCTCAGCCAGTGAGCGGGAACCGGTTTCCACATGGGATCCAAACCCTCGGCGGGAGCGCCACCGCGCTCCCAGGCAGCGCACCCTCCAGTGCGCCACCGGGCAGCCCAGAAAGGATGAAATTTAACAAGGTAATCAATTGGTGGGGTGGAGGCTGGTCAGTTAGCTCAATTGATTAGAATACGGTGTTGAGGGCCAGCCCGTGGCTCACCCGGGAGAGTGTGGTGCTGATAACACCAAGGCCACAGGTTCACATCCCTATATAGGGATGGCCGGTTAGCTCACTTGGGAGAGCGTGGTGCTGACAACACCAAGTCAAGGGTTAAGATCCCCTTACCTGTCATCTTAAAAAAAAAAAAAAAAAAGAATACAGTGTTGGTAACACCAAAGTCAAGGGTTCAGACTCCTGCACTGACCATCCACACACAAAAAAAGTTGGGGGGTGCAGGTAACATAACAGAATAAACCAAAGAAAGAAGGGAAAAAATGATAAAGAGCAGATTCCTGAACCTTCTCCATCCCAGGGTTTGGACTATTACTGTCATCATTTGCCCAGTCACACAGGAATTGGTGACAGGACACCAGGGCTGTATTCCCGGTCCTGTTCCTTCTATCCCCCATCCCCACTGCCCTTTTGTACATAATCCTGATCCATTCATACCTTTCCCTTGGCTTTTTGGCATCAGGGTCTGCTAGCCTCTCTCCCTTTTAAGTTTTTTTTCCTGACTAGTAGCTCCCTGAAGGTAGGAATCATCCAAACCCTCAGGATCTAGAGATCCTAGAAGCACAAAAATCCCAGGCAGGGCCTGCTGAATCCCAGCTTTCCCACTTCTGGGGGTGTGACCTTAAGCAAGCTGCTTAATCCTCCATGCTTCAGTTTCTTCTACTATAAAGTGGACGTAATGACAGCATTCACCCATGGGTTGGCTGATGATTCATTGATATCAACTCAGTAGAGCATCCAGTGCCACTTGGCACCAAGGACAGGCTCAATATTCTGGCGCTGGGATTATTAAAAAAAAAGTGAGGCTGCTTAAAAGCCTGAAAGTCAATGGCCAAGCCAGAGACTTATTCCCTCTCTATTTCACATTCTGAAATTAATCTGATTCCAAAGACTCACAGAAACCAAAATATGTTCATTCCTTTGTCAGTGTTGGGTACTAGGTCTCACTTATTCACTGAACATATATTTACAGAGCACCTACTTTGTGTCAGGCACAGTTCTGGGCATCGGGGATACACAAGGAACAGGAGACAGAAATCCCTATCCTCACACAACTGACATACTAACTGGAGAAGGGACAATAAATACATGGTAAGTTTCAAGGTGGCAAGTGCTATGGTGAAACAAATATAGCAGGTAAGGAGGGTTGGGAGCGTATGACAGTGGAGGTTATGATTCTAAATCGAGAGATGAGGGACAACATCACCAAGCAGGTGCCATGAGCCAAATATTTTAGAAAACCTGTGCTGTTAGGAATAAGACAGCTTTACCAAAGCAGCTAGAAATATACCAGTAAAAATGATAAAAATACCATTTTGTATGAGTAAGCTTCAGACAGACACAGGCCGAACACAAATTTAAGATTTTAAGAAAAGGCAAAATAACTTGGAAAGCAGACAAGTTTTCTGAGACAAACAAATGAAGGCAAAGAAAAAAAGCATTAGATCACCCAAGACACCCAGATGTGACATACAGGAACAGAGACAAGTGAGAGATTGGCAACTTTTCCCTAAACCAATAGGTTTTCAGATTATTCAATGAGAGCTACAGAGAATGTTAAAAATCCATGAAAGCAATGACAAACAGACAAAGCTGGCATAAGAGGCTGAAAATGAACCCAAACCTGAAAAATGAGCACAAATGCCACCAGCGCTGCAAAACTGCCCCAGCACTAAGTCAACAGCCAGCTCCCCAAGGGTGGGGTGGCAGTTTGCACCCAGTACTGGCCCTGGCACACGGTAGGTGCGCTATTAACACTTGTGGACTATTTAAGCAATGAATCTCTATTTTCCAGAAGAGGAAACTGAGGTCTAAAGGGGTTAAGTGACTTTCCCAAAGTCACACAGCTGGTGAGAGATGGAGCCAGGATTCAAACTCAGGAGGGCCGGCCCGTGGCTCACTTGAGAGACTGTGGTGCTGATAACACCAAGGCTGCAGGTTCTGATCCCTATATAGGGATGGCCGGTTTGCTCACTTGGAAGAACATGGTGCTGACAACACCAAGTCAATGGTTAAGATCCCCTTACTGGTCATCTTTTAAAAAACAAACAAACAAACTCAGGTACTCTGGCTCCAGAGTTTGTGCTCAATACATTTTTCTTGAAAGAATAAAAATCACAGAAGGACCTCACATTTATTGAGAACTTAATACACCTCAGGCATTTCGTACAAATTACCTCATCGATGCCTTAGGAGAATCTCATGGTTTGATATGGTCCTGTTTTACAAATAAAAAAACAGAGGCCCAGAGTGGGAATGCAGCTTGGCCAAGGACACACAGCAATAGAGGCGGGGATTTGAATGTGGGCCTATCTGAAGGGAATACTTTTAACCACTAGCTTTACTATCAGTCACTGAATTTATGGGATTAACTCCAGAAGGCTCACAGCAAATGAAATAAACTGTTTCAAGGTGAGTTACAAAGTTGCCAAAGTGCCCAGTGAGAAGGGAATGACCAAAGGCTTGGGGGAGGGGGGGAGTTAGGAATATTTCCTATTCGCTGTAACAACTGGAGTTGGGCCATTCAGGGCATTGACTTCTGAATTATGTATATCTGGCTGAGGACAGGAATGGGGACATATTGAGTTTCTGAGCAACCTCTTGGGAAGTCATGCTTAGACTTAGGAACCCATGGGTAGAGGGCAGGGAACTAGAAGGGTCAGGATATGGAGGCAACCTGGGGGAAAAAGAAAAAGAGACAGGCTGACTGATGCTTTTCTCACTGGTCCCTCTTTACTGCCTTTCTATTGGATCTCAGTTTCCCATTCACGTTCAAAGATGTCAGCTCAAGTGTATTGAGCATTTACTCCAAGCAATTTATGTGTATTCTCTTTCTGAACACTCTAACATTCTTAGGGTTACTGATCCCATTTTATGGGAGAGGAGAGGCCGAAAGACTTACCCAAGGTCACACAGCAAATAAATGGCAGAACCAAAATTCTAACTGAAGATTGCTTTGTCTCTGTCCCTACTCACCACACTGTACTTCAGTACAAGGAGAAGGGACTAGATTACAGTGGTGAAAGCACAGATTCTGAGCTAGGCTGCCTGGGCTGGAATCCTGTCTACCATTTAATGCTCGATAACCTTGGGAAAGTTATTTGGCTTCTCTATGCCTCTGCTTCCTCTTGGTAAAATGAAGATAATAACAGCACCTACACCTTAGGGATGTTGTCAGAATTAGAGTTAACATGCACAAACAGCTAAGAACTGGGCCAGGCATTTCATAAAACAATAAAACAATAAGTGTCAGCTGTGATCACTGTGGGGAACCCTTGCATGCTTCTGAACTGGGGTATGCCCAGATCAGTGCCAGGTTTGGAGAAAACACCGCTGGGGATGGACTGAAAAGGACGGAATCCATTAGCACCTATGACCCAGTCACATTCCTGGGGTGGGGAACTTCCAACCAACACCTCAAAGACTGGGACTTACTTTGCTTTCCCACTACCAGTAACTTTTTTTTTTTTTTTTTTTTTTGGCAGCTGGCCGGTAAAGGGATCTGAACCCTTGAAATTGGTACTGTTGGTGTTATCAACACCACGCTCTGAGTGAGCTAACCCGCCAGCCCTGTAACAATTTTAATGAGCTTCCCTTTAGCTCTCTTCTCAGTGGCATGCTTGTTGTTCCCACAAAACAGATAAGGGCACTGAGGCTCAGAGAACTTCAAGGGTCAGGTATGGGGGCAACCCGGCAGAGAAGAAAAAGGAGGCAGCCTAGCTGATGCTTCCCTCACTGTGCCCAGTTCACAAAGGAGTGGCAGAATAAAGTATCTGAATGCTACACTGCCCACACAGATAAACCACTACACTCTTTTAATTTCTCTGGGGAGGTGGGGCTCCTTCTGGCCATATTAATCTAGAGTTCTGTGACTGTCCAAATTATCAGGAGTTTCTGGCTGGACTAGGCAAACTATCTCTACATTCAGGCCCCTAATCTCACACTCCCCACTGCACGTCCAGTCCTGAAGCCTAAACCCACACTCTATCGTACCATTGATTTCTCTCTTCCACCTCCTCAATTTACCCTCCTGCTCCCAATCCGATCCAGAGTCCCCAGCCCATCACATCCACGGCTGGTCTCTCCCTTGGATCCTCCAGACCCCTCACCCCCAATGCCTTTCCACATCCCCCAGGCTAACCTCCCTCGAAACTGCCCCCTTCAGGGCCTCTGCTTGGACGCCCAACCCCGTCTCCAACTTGGGGCCCCGTTCCCCAGCTCTGAGCACCCTTCAAATCAATCCCAAAGTCAAACTCCCTGCCTACCTCCAAAACCCCTCCCTAGCCCCCATTCTTCTACTCCCTCCGGCTCCCATTCCTCCCAATCCCCTGCCCCAAGCGCTGTCCTCTCGCCAAACCCCTTTTTTAGTCCCTGCCTCTTCCCTCTTGCCACCCGGTCCCGAACCCCCGCCCCGACTCTGAAGCGCCCCCGGCCCATGCCTGGGGCTCTCACCATCTCCTCGCGCTGCATGCAGCTTCTTCGGCTACGCGGGTTTCCCCCACTCGCTCCTCTCCAGCCTCCCCTTCCGGGTTCTAGCCCCGAAGCCCTCTGGGAATTGGAGTCCGGGCGGCCACGGACTACACCTCCCAGAAGGCAACACTATGAAGCTTGGAGGTCGGATAGGAAGCAAACTAGGCGGGCGAGGAAAAGATCAACTCTCACTCCCAGGAGGCAAAGAGAGCTCTTGCCTGCGCAGGCGCAGGGAGCTCCCCCGCGAGGCGCGCTGGGAAATGGAGTCCAGCCTCCTCCATTTCGTCCCGGGGCCTTGGGAGAGGGAAGAGAAAATTGCAAAGGGGTGTTGGTGAGAGGCAGAAGTTGGGGAAGGGCAAGTTTATTGATTTGCTTATGCTGACTAACACAATAATTAACAGTGCCTTGTACTTTCCCAAATATTGTCCCATCTATTTTCTTCTCCGTTCCCACCACCCACCGCCCCGTATTTTACCTACCACCACCTCCTTATTTACAAATAAGAAAATTAAGCCTCAGGAGGGGGCGAGGTCCATGCACTATTAGGTAGTCTACATTACAGTTAGAATAGAAGCTCCGGGAGGGCAGGGGTCTTTGCGTACCTCGTTTAAGCACCTAGAACAGTGTAAATATGTTAAATAAATATATATTGCATGTTAAGTACATGCCAGACACCCTACAGACAACCCTAGTAAGAATTATTGTCCCAAATTTGTAGAAGTTAAAGCAGAAAGAGATTAAGCCTCTTGTCCATGCCAGCAAAGTGATTTGAACCGAAATGTGTTGGATTCCAGGGCCTCTACACTCTACTAGGTTGCTACATCACCTCTTCTTAAGATATATTTTCCAGGGTTGGCTGGTTAGTACAGTTGGTTAGAGCACAGCCTTGTAACACTAAGGCCAAGGGTTTGGATTCCCATAGTGGCCAGCTGCGAAAAAAAAAAAAGGTATTTTCCAGTCCATTCTTCTCATGGGCTATGAGAATTAATTTTCTAAAGTGTATAGTTTGCTTACATCTCAAGGAACTTACATCTTTGGGGGAGGAACTGCTACTAAGGCCCAATTCTAATGGCCCTCTTCACTGAATCCTTTTCCAATTCATTATTCTCTGCTAACATATAAACTCTGAGGGCCGGCCCGTGGCTCACTCGGGACAGTGCGGTGCTGATAACACCAAGGCCACGGGTTCGGATCCCATATAGGGATGGCCGGTTAGTTCACTGGCTGAGCACGGTGTTGACAACACCAAGTCAAGGGTTAAGATCCCCTTACTGGTCATCTTTTTAAAAAACAACAACAACAACAACAAAAACATTATAAGTTCTACCTTAAGCCCTGCCTAGCTTAAAGGGATCTGAACCCCTGAAGCTGGTGCTATTGATGTTATCAGCACCACGCTCTGAGTGAGCTAACCCGCCAGCCCTGTAACAATTTTAATGAGCTTCCCTTTAGCTCTCTTCTCAGTGGCATGCTTGTTGTTCCCACAAAACAGATAAGGGCACTGAGGCTCAGAGATCTGCTAGGGTCAGGTAGGGGGGCAACCCGGCAGAGAAGAAAAAGGAGGCAGCCTAGCTGATGCTTCCCTCACTGTGCCCAGGTCACAAAGGAGTGGCAGAATAAGGTATCTGAATGCTACGCTGCCCACACAGACAAACCACTACACTCTTTTAATTCCAGTGCATTCTCACGGTCCGTGAGCCTTCCCGACTGCACTGGGAAGACAGTGGTAAATTCCCAGCATCTACTACGTTGCTTGGTACACAGTAGGCCCTCATGAGAAATGCACTGAAGGGAAAAAGTGGGAATGGGGCGCCAGAGGGCCAGAAGGGAAACTCGCGAGATCTCTCTTCCTGAGAGGTGGCAGTTGGAGAGACCCCACCTCCTTCTTAGGATCCAAAGTCCCTGGACCTTGGGAGTCGTGGGGGCGGGGCGGTGGGGCTTGTCAGGAGGGGGCGTGGCCTGCTATAAAGGCGGGTAGCAGAGTGAGCGCTGATTGGTCAGCACTTTGGCGCGCGCCAGCAGAGGCCCTGTCAGGAGGCGCGAGGCTGATCTCCGCTGTGTGAGAGGACAGGGCCATGAAGGGAAAAGGTGGGAATGGGGCGCCAGAGGGCCAGAAGGAAAACTCGCGAGATCTCTCTTCCTGAGAGGTGGCAGTTGGAGAGACCCCACCTCCTTCTTAGGATCCAAAGTCCCTGGACCTTGGGAGTCGTGGGGGCGGGGCGGTGGGGCTTGTCAGGAGGGGGCGTGGCCTGCTAAAAAGGCGGGTAGCAGAGTGAGCGCTGATTGGTCAGCACTTTGGCGCACGCCAGCAGAGGCCTTGTCAGGAGGCGCGAGGCTGATCTCCGCTGTGAGAGAGGACAGGGCCAATCCCCAGGCGCGCGTGCGCACGGCCACTTGCACCCTGCCCTTTAAACCCTTTCCAGTCTCTCACCCTGCACACCTTGGCGGGAACTGGTGGGGGCGTGGCCTGGCCTCAGGAACTGACTCTTGTTCTCCTCCTCAGGCCAGGGAGCCTCGCGCCCAGGGGATTCGCACCTACAGCGAAGTGGGAACGAGGCGACAGAGGCGGCCTGGGGCTCGCGTGCGCTCGGCCCGTCTACTGGGACAGGCGTGAGACCCTGTCTGATCGAGCTTCCAAGTGTGGGGCTGGCGGGAAACCAGGAGGGCCGCCTCACGCCATTTTGCACATCCCAAGGCGGGTGCTGGAGGCCGAGGGGAATGGGGCGGGAGACTTCCCTTGCACTAGTGGGCATGAGGGAAGCCTGTGATCCCCACAGGAATGGCACTTTGCAGCCGCGGCCTCCCTTTGGGGGTCTCAGGGAGTTAGGGTGGACATGCCCTGGGCGCAGGGCTGTCGGTGAGACAGGGTTTGAGGCTAGGCCTAGGTAGTAGGCTCTTTTTGAGTAGTTTGGGGGAACTGGGCTCTCAAGTTTAGGATCTGTGGTCTCCAGATTTGTGTCTGGAGATAACTAGTTTTGGACATGGAGGTCTTAGGTTTTGTGACTGGAAGTTTCCTACTGGAATGCAGAGGTCCTAATTTGAGGATCTGAGAGTCTCAATTTTGAGTTCTGGAGTATCGTTTTGGGGGTCTGGGGTCTGATTTGGGAGGATGGAATCATCAGTATAGATTTGGGGCCTAAACTCTCAATGTAAAGTATGGGATATGAGATTTAGGGTCTGGAGTCACAGTTTGGTCCTTGAGAATTAAGTTATAGGGCCTGGTGTCCCCACATTGAATATGGGGGTTTCAGTTTTAGGGTCTGGAGCCTCAGAGTGGGATTCACATGTGAAATCTTAGTGTTAGGGTTGGAGATCATAATTTCAGTGCCTGAAGTGACTGTTTAGGGGTCTAGAGGTCTTTACTTTAGGATCTGAGGTCAATTTGGCAGGTTGAGGTTTGTTTTAGAGAGGCCTGGATTTATCACTTTAGGATTTGGGTTCTCTGTTAAGGTTTGTGGTCTGTGATCTTAATATTAGGGTTGGAGTCAGTCATATGCGGGGACCAGAAATTGACAGTTTGGAGATCTAGGGTGTCTCAGTATTAGTTTAGGGTTTGCAAGTTTAGCAGAGCTCCTTTTTGGGTTCTAGGTCCTTACTTTGAGGACTTTTTTTTTTTTTTTTTTTTTTCGCTGGC
>NW_007749612.1:0-10778 GCF_000696425.1 Galeopterus variegatus | reverse complement strand
GTGATCCCATTGCCGGTCCCCAGTACGGGCGCGACACCGAGGGTTGCGATCCCGTTACCGGTTAGTAAAAAAGACAAAAAGGGAAAAAAAAAAAGTTCCCAGTCTGTGATTCACTGTACAAAAAAACAGTATAATAAAAAGGCATGTATTAAAACTCAATATTGCAAAAGACTAAAACTGGCTTAAGAGGAAAAAAAAAGTGTTGGGAGTGGGAGAATACACTACTCACAAACCTTGAATTCCACAGGCATTAGTAGTATCAGACCCAGCTGAGTCCAGGCATTCAAATCATGTTGTCAGAAATCTGTCTTTGGCTGAGTCTTGGCTCCTTTTGCCCAGGATTGGCTTAATTCTCATGAAGGCTCTGCTACGGGGTGACAAAATGACCACTACTAGTTCCACCCTTTGGAGCGTGCATGTTTTAAATATTGGTGAAATCTACCAGATTGTTAATTTCAGAGATAAGCCAGCCTGTTTCCTAACAGGCCCTGCAATAAAGCTGGGCTTGTATCATTGATTTATTTAGTTATTTAAAAATATAAAGTACATATAAGTATTAGACAGTGTTCTAGGCATAGAGGATACCATAGTGAGCAAAAGAGAAAAAGTTCCTGCCCTCATGAAATTTGCGTTCTAGTGGGGAAAACATACATTAAACAAATAGTTTAAAATTATTTATGATAATGGTTATAGAAAAAGCTAAAGCCGTGTAAGGGGTAGAAAGTAACTCTCCTGCTGAGCTTTGTCACCTGTCTATCCGTGAAACATTGAATGGGACTGGTTGGACAGGACGGAAACACATGACCATCTCTTATCAAAAGAAATGCCCTCTGCATTACCCACATCATCCTGGAGAAGAACATGGGAAAAATCTCTTCCACGAGAAACTCAAGATGTTGTTACAAGAAGGAAACATGGCTTCTCAACTGACAAAACTAACTGAAGTTCACTGGGTTATAAAAATTGACATAAAACCTTCTCAGAGGCATGAGATAGTTCATGTGGACTGGAGATTATTAAAAATTATATGGTTGAGATTTGAGTGCCACATGTGAAATGGGCCATGAAAGATGGCAAGGATTTAGACAAAGATTAGGGAGGAAGGTAGAGAGGCAGGAAAGAACCACTGAGCAGAAGAGTTTGGTGTTTGCATGTTTGTGCAGACAGTGGTAGTGGGCACAAGATTGTAAATAAAGATGTGGTTACATTTGCATAGGTCTTGAAATGTTCATTTGGTAGGCAAGGGGAGACACTGAAAAGCTCGAGAGGAGAATAACATTTCTGATACCCATTTTAGTAATATTAGACTTACAACATTGCACAGGATTGGTTTGAAGGGAGAGCCAGAGGAAGCAGAAATATGGTTTGAAAACCTATTGCCATGGTCTGAGTAAGGGTTATAAGAGTGAATTATGATGTCATCAGGATCAAGGGAGACAGAGTCAAACTTCCAAGTCTGGGTCACTGGGGGAATATGCTGCTGTTGCCACTATCAGAATACAGAAAGCAGGAGTGAGGACTGAAGTGGATCAAGTATGGTGCTAAAATGACAGTAAAAAATGCTTTACTAATTACCTGAATAAAAATGATAATTAGAGTCATCAGAATGTGATGAAATCTCAGGTTGCTTCTTCTCAAACTCCTAGACAGCCTCTCATCTCCACAGCCTCCAAAGGTTGACACGACCCAGGGCTCAGTCTTTGTAACCCTTCTCATTTCTAACCACACCTTCATGATCTCATTCAACTATTATAATTTTAAATATTATCTTTCTCTTGATGAGTCCAGGCTACTCCTCTGAATGCCAGACTAACATATTCACTATCTACTCTACCTGTCCCCTTGAGTGCTGAGTAGGTCTTTCAAACTTAACATCTCTGACACTGAGTTCCTGATCTTCCCCCAAACCTACTCCAACAATCTTCCTCATCTCAACAAATGGCAACTCCACTTTTTCAGTTGTTCAGACCAAAAAATTTGGAGTCATTCTTCACTCTTCTTTCTTGAACACAGCACACATCATTCATTATCAAATTCTATCACCTATGCTATAGCCTATTCTGGCTATTTTCTATAAATTGAACCATACTATATATGGTCTTTTGTGTCTGGCTTCTTTCACTTAGCATAATGTTTTCAAGAACCATCCATATTGTAGCACATATCAGTACTTCATTCTTTTTTATGGCTGAAAAATATTCCATTGTACTGACATAACACATTTTCTTTATCATTCGTCCATTGATGGACATTTGGATTGTTTCTATATTTTGGCTATTATGAACAACATTCATGTACAGATTTTTGTTTGAACACCTGTTTTCGATTCTTTGGGGTATACACCTCAGAATGGAATTTCTGGATCACATGGTAACTCTATGTTTAAGTTATTGAGAAATTGACAAACTGCTTTCCACAGTGGCTGCACAATTTTACATTCCCACCAGTAATATACAATTTCTCCACCTCTTTGTCAATGCATGTTGTTTTTCTTAATATAGCCATCCTAGTGGATGTGAAGTGGTATCTCATTGTGATTTTTGATTTTCATTTCCCTAGTGACTAATGATGTTGAGCATATTTTCACGTGCTTGTTGGCCATTTGCATATCTTCTTTAGAAACATGTATATTCAAGTCCTTTGCCCATATTTTAACTGGGTTGTTTCACTTTTTTGTTGTTGAGTTGTAAGATTTTATATATTCTGCACGCTAGAATATAATTTGCAAATATTTCCTTCCATTCTTTAGACTTTTTTACTTCCTTGATAGTGTACTTTGGAGCATGCATTTTAAAAATTTTGGTGAAATCTAATTCATCTATTTTTCTTTTCTTGCTTATACTTTTGGTGTCATATGTAAGAATCCATTGCCAAATACAAGGTTATGAAGATTTACTCCTATGTTTTCTTCCAATAGTTTTATACTTTTAACTCTTTTTTTAAGTTTATTTATTTGGTGAAATCTAATTCATCTATTTTTCTTTTCTTGCTTATACTTTTGGTGTCATATGTAATAATCCATTGCCAAATACAAGGTTATGAAGATTTACTCCTATGTTTTCTTCCAATAGTTTTATACTTTTAACTCTTTTTTTAAGTTTATTTATTTATTATTATTTTTTTACATTCTATGATGTTGTGGAGCAGTTGTGGGGGTAGAGGAAAAAGGGGAAGGAAATAGGGTGGGAGAAGGAGGAAAGAGGAGGGACAGGGTTGAAGCCTGTGGCACCCCCTCATTCCTGCAGAGGGGACCAGTGGGCTTCCAGCAGTGTCTTGGTCATTGCTGGGCTGGGTGCAGATGTCAGGGGGGGTGTGGCTGAAGTCCTCGCCCACCCCCTCCTTCCAACCCCCTGGCCCCAGCTCCGGAGCCAGAGCCAGATCCTGGGGCACTTCCTGCTGCAGCTCCTTGGTCATTGCTCAGCTGGTTGAAGGTGCTGGGAATTTACTTTTAACTGTTATAGCTTAGTTTTCTGATCCCTTTTGTGTTAATTTTGTATATAGTGTAAGGTAGGAGTAAATACAGTATAATAAGTAATTTGTTTCTCCCACTAGAACATAAGCTCCCCCAGGACAGGAAAATAATCTTTCCACTACTTTATTGCCACCTGACCAAAAGTGACTTGCACATAGTAGAAACACATTATTTGTGAATAAATTAATTGGCCAAAGAATGTTCCAAAAGGAAAAGCAGCTAAGACAATCTTGAATTAATATATTACTATTCATCTCTGATGAAAACAGTTCAATGAATTTCACAACAGTTCTATAACAACTTGTCATAAAATCATAGCTCATTTGATTTTTATTCTATGATAAGCTATGAAACGACTTTTTAAAGTATTTTCTCTATATAATTTGAAGAAAAACTCATATGCATACATCATTTGGAGTTTACTTTTAAAGAGACTTGCATCAAATTACATCTTGATCACTTTGGATCTTAAAGTCCCCTAGAGGGATCAACTGGCCAATAACTAAATTGAAATCTGATGTTCAGAGTCATAAAGAACAAATACGTAACTTTGGAATTTCACCCACTGTAATTTGTTCATTTACTGAGAATGTGTCAGATACTATACTAGACGCTGGTGGAAAAACAAAATAAGTGTGACTTAATCCTCAAACTAATCATTCACAGTAGGAAAGAGAGACACAAAATATTAAGCTATTCCATTAATATTAGAAAAAACAGTCCACTACACAAAAACACTACTATTGGAGAATCAAGCACCAAGAGATGCTTTGTCCAAAAGATGGTTCCTGCCTGCAGTTACCTTTCAGTCACACTGAGTCTGTTTCCTGTGGAAATTAAGGAGCACTTTCCTCTCTGATTTCTCCTTTCCTTGTCCTCCTGCATCTCCCCATGTTTTCTTCCCTCTGTGCTCCACCCGGGTTCTGAGTCTTCCTGCACTATGCTTTGGCCCATGTAATTCATCCTTTGGCAAAATGAGGGAAGGAAAGACTTTCAGATTCTGGTGAAAGAAATGAAGAAAAAGTGTCTTCCCAGTCCTGCCTCCATGAAAATAATTTGTAACACAAACCAAGCCCTTCACTGCTGAGATCAATAGTCTCCTTTGCCTAAGTCCTCTGTTATTATGCTACCAAAAATCCTTCTCTTTTCTCTGTCTTCCCAAAGTAAACAAAGAACAAATAAAGAAAATAATTTGATTATCCTACTTGTGTATGGTCCAGAACCTCAGAAAGGTGGTGGATATGTTCTCATTCCCAGAAAAGTGAGTTGGGGTGTCAGGAAATCCCATTTTTTTAATGATAATATCAAATTTAGTATTACTAGTGTCAGTCCTAGTAAACGATAAGTCAAGCTAAAGTTATTCAGCCCAAACCTGGCCTAACAATCTGGTGGCATAGGTCAGGAAAGTCATGCTGGTTGGCCACATCCGTGGTGGCCCTGATTCGTTGGTGACAAGACACAGAAGTTGATAAATATTTTAGCATCCCGTGTGGCTAACCTCAGGAACACAATTGTTGGAGGAGATCTTTCTAAAGAGTCAACAAGAAAGAAAAGATAAAACCAAAACCTTACCAGATGAAACCAACTTTTCAAATTATTGCTAGAAGTTTGAGTTCTGTGTCAATATCTATAAACATCTCATTTACCCCATATTCTGTGGAAAACTCCAAAGCAATTTTGTTGATACTAGGTAACTAACTCACTGAGTCAGTGAAAAACCATCTAGGCCTCTACTCTGTACATAGTGGAGAAATATAATACATTTGTAAAACAAAACGGACTGCAACCCAGAGTAATAAAACTAATCCCTCCTTAATTACTGAAGCACTATGTATTCAAAAATCCAAATGAATCTTTAAAGTTGGACAGTAGAAGGTAAAGAGCTCCACAAATTACTAAACTTCCATAGTGGGCAATCCACTTTTAGCATTAAGAAAACAAAAGCAGCACACCAGTTATAAAAACACTGGATTACTTCTAGGTATAAACAATCTTGTTCTCTTCTGAACTCCAAAACCAACTTATCTAAACTTTTCAAACACCTCCTTTATATTTACGCCTATAGACATATATATGAAGGTGAAACACACACACTTTCCAAACCACAACATCAGAATGAGGAAAGGGAGAAAGTATCTTTCTCTTAAAAAACCACCTAATTGTATTGAGGGATATAGAGGAAACCCCCCACCCTCACCCCACACCCCTATCTTACCCAATAATAGTAACTGTCTCCTTTGGTTATAACTATTTGTTTCTGGTAAATAAGCAGACGATTCAGCTCAACTCCCTTTCAAGCAGCTCTTTTCCTTCCCAAGATGGCATGTGGGTGTGAGAAGCTGGCCACGCCTCTCATCATTGAGGAAGGGCCTTTGGTCTCCATGCTCTACTTCTCTTTTGGCGTCTCATCTCGTTCCACTGGCCTCTAGGGAGCAAGCAGCCTCTGTCCTCTCTGACTTCAGTGCTGAAGTGACTGCAGTTTCACTCACAGTCTGTTCTCTCCTCAGAGAAAGGGATTATGATTTCTCCCAGAAGATGTGTCTACCCCCCTGCTGTTCTCTTCTTTTCTCATTGGAATTACAAAACTCCTTCAGTTTAACCAAGATTCACATTTAATCCAACATTAACATCTTCCTTCTGCACTCGTCAACTGGAGACATGAGGAAGTTTTTCAAATCCCTTCCATCACAGGTGGAAAGAAACTCATGACGCTTATCTTAGGTCTCTCTGCCTATACATCCCATGCAGCCATTTCTGTTCTGTGATGAGCAGGTTGTCAAGCCCACGACATTCAGACGTGCAGCTGAGCAGTGTACAACACCAGGGGAACAACTGAGAGAGACTATGACTTGTCTAACACCCGCTAGGGTTGTGTTGTGCTCACAGGTACACAATGACCCTTTATGACAGCCTTCCTCCTAGAGTTCCTGTATTAGTCTGTTTCTGTTGCTTATAACAAAATACCTGAAACTGGGTGATTGACAAAGAAAATGAAATTTATTGCTTACAGTTTCTGAGGCTGGGAAGTCCAAAGTCCATCTGGTGGTGGTGACAGTGACCCAGGGGTCTCACATTGCAAGATGGTGGAAGCAGAGAGAGTAGAGCGAGCAAGAGAGAAAGAAAGACAGACTGTCCTCTTCTTTTAAAACCCTCAGAACCATGCCCCTGACCACCATTTTTAATCCATTCACTACAGCATGGTCCTACAATCCAATCACCTCTTCAAGGCCCAACATGTGAATTACCATAGTAGGATTTCCCACCCTTTTAACAGTCACAGTGGGGATTAAGCTTCTAATACATAAAACTTGAGGGACACGAAGCTTCATTGAGTTTTAGGGGGACATGCTTCAACCCACTACAGTTCCTAAGAAGAAAAGAGGCACAAAATCTCACAGCTTTTGCCTATTATCTCAGTTATGTCCTGTTTTCATCTTTCCTTCTTTCTACAACCACTTTCTAAGGCCAAGGCCAAAGAGAGTGATTGCAGCAAGACTTTGAGCCACATGAGTAACATTTTTCTTTCTCCCATTTTTTTAATGCTTCTGCTTCATATCCCCAGAACTAAAAGATTTTCCCCTGCTACATGGATATAAATCTCTCTTTCATCATGACTTACAATTGCCAAACATTATAGTTTATAATAAGACATTAATATATCCAAGTTTTGCTCCTATACATTAAAGCAAACTTTTGGAACTTTGAATGCCATTTTCTTTCTCAACAATGCTTGGATTTTAATCCTATTGCCTTCTTAACTTAGATCTAAATAACAATTTCTTTGTTTTCTCTGCGTGGCCTGTGTGCTCTGGGGATAGTCGAAATACAAGGCAAAAAGATTGATGGAATATGAAAAATTTAGATAAATATATTTTTAAATATACTTGTTTTTTAAAAAATATTTATTATATTAGACTTTAAACTACTTAAGAATAGTGTCCATTTCTAATTTATTTTGGTGTTACCCAAAGTATATGTAGTAGGCCATTGATTAGCTTTTGAGTAAGCCTACGAATTAAAGAAATAGGCCCTTACTGAATCAAGTTCAGACTTCGACCTTAATAAAGATTGAGTACAGAAAGAAGTTGCTTTTCCATTAAATGCTGTGGTGCCTTAATGTATACACCAATAAGAAAAGTATTTGGATGAGAAAGGCTAGAGAAAGAAACTCAATGTAAAATCCAGAAGAAGAGAATACGCTCTGTGATAGTTAATTGTATGTGTCAAGTTGACTGAACTAAGGGAATTTAGATAAATATTTTTTTAAATATACTTGTTTTTTAAAAAATATTTATTATATTAGACTTTAAACTACTTAAGAATAGTGTCCATTTCTAATTTATTTTGGTGTTACCCAAAGTATATATAGTAGGCCATTGATTAGCATTTGAGTAAGCCTACGAATTAAAGAAATAGGCCCTTACTGAATCAAGTTCAGACTTCGACCTTAATAAAGATTGAGTACAGAAAGAAGTTGCTTTTCCATTAAATGCTGTGGTGCCTTAATGTATACACCAATAAGAAAAGTATTTGGATGAGAAAGGCTAGAGAAAGAAGCTCAATGTAAAATCCAGAAGAAGAGAATACGCTCTGTGATAGTTAATTGAATGTGTCAAGTTGACTGAACTAAGGGCTCAGATAGCTGGTAAAACATTATTTCTAGGCATGTCTGTGAGGATGTTTTCAGAAGAGACTGGCACTTGAATCAGGAGACTGAATAAAGATTTACCCTCACCAGTGTGGGTGGGCATCATTTAATCCATTGAAGGCTTGAATAGAACAAAAAGAAAAAAGAAGGGCTAATTTCTCTTTCTTCTTGAGCTGGAACATCCATCTTCTCCCGCTCTAGGACATCAGAGCTCCTGGTTTTGGGGCCTGCAGACTCTAGTACTTAAACTAGCAGTCCCCCAGTTCTCAGGCCTTTAACCTTGGACTTGGAGTTACACCATTGGCTCCCCTGGTTCACAAGCCTTTGAACTTGGACTGAATTACACAACTGGCTTTCCTGGATCTCCAGCCTGCAGATGGCAGATTGACTTGGAGTTACACCATTGGCTCCCCTGGTTCACAAGCCTTTGAACTTGGACTGAATTACACGACTGGCTTTCCTGGATCTCCAGCCTGCAGATGGCAGATGCTGGGACTTCTTAGCCTTCATGATCATGTGAGCCAAGTTCCATAATAAATGCCCTCTTATATATCTGTATCTATATCTATATATCTATAAGTATTAGTCCATTTCTGTTGCTTATAACAGAATACCTAAAACTGGGTAATTTATGAAGAAATGAAATTTATTTCTTATACTTTTGGAGGCTGGGAAGTCTATGGTCCAGGGGGTGCATCTGGCAAGGGCCTTCTACCACCACATAGAATATCACATAGCAAGAGAGTGGCTTGAGCAAAAGTGAGTTAACCTCATTTGCCCTGCTTATAAATCCATCAGCACCATGCCCATTACTCCATAAATGGCTCAACCCATTCACTAGGACACAGTCCTCACAATCTAGTCTAATCACCTCTTAAAGACCCCATCTTTCAAATACTATAATGGGATTTCCCAACCTCTTAGCACTGTGACAATGGAGGGCAAGCTTCAGTGAGTTTTGGAGGACATTTAATCCACAGCACTAAATCCATATTTATGTCTATCTAAGTATCCTATCTATCTATCTACCTCTCTCTCTCTCTCTCCTCTCTCTCTCTCGCGCCTCTGTCTCCTGTTATTTTATTTTTCTGAAGAACCCTGACTAATACACTCTCTTATGCCTAAGACTTGCTGATTCCAGAGGACAAACAAAACCAAAAAATTGAACAAAATTCAAAAAGACAACTACTTCTGATCTTGATATAGTTTCAAGTGGACTGGCCTTCTGCAGGAGAAGGGCTATACTCAATTTGTGGCTTACAGGGATTCCCTTTTCATTTTATTAAACACACCAAGGTTTTCTTTATTTAGGAGGTTTGCACTGGTAGGTTTCTGAATACTCATTACTACTTATCCTACAGATCTTCTCTCAAATGTTACCTCTCCCAAATCCTTCCCTAACTACCTAATGCATTATAATCGTGTTCTCCTGTACCTTGACCCCATCTCTCTGTCACATCACCCACTTTGATATTTTGCACATGTACTAGTTTTTTGTGTGCTGTTACTTGTTTGCTGTGCTTCAACCCTTCCTAATATCATTTACTAGCCATGTGAATTCGGCAATTTAATATGTCTGTGCTGAGTTATTTCATTCTGTAAAATGTGATAATAATAGTATCTAACTTGGAGGATTGCTTAGAAGGCTTAAATGAGATAGTACATGCAATATGATTAGGACAATATCTGGCACACTGTAAACTTGAAAAACGTTAGTTATTTTTATATGAAAGAATAAATGGATAAACAAACTACCATTGAGTTATCTTCCAAAACTATATGTAGCAAATGTTCATATAAAATCTTTATATCTCAAGCTGATTTCCTTTATTTTTATTTATTTGTTTATTTATTTATTTATTTTTGTTTTGTGTTGTTTTTCTTATTTTATTTTATTTTATTTTTAACTTCTCAATATACATTGTAGTTGATTTTCATGTCCCTTTATCTGTTCCTCTTCCCCCCACCCCCAACATCACATCTGTTCACTTGTCTTAAGTTCAAGGAATTGTGATTTTTGTGTCTTCTTCTCCCCCACCACCCTCTGTTTGTTTGTATATTTATTTATTTAATTATTTTTGGCTCCCATAAATAAGTGAGAATATCTGGTATTTCTCTTTCTGTGCCTAACTTGTTTCAGTTAATGTAATTTTCTCTAAGTCCATGCTGTTGCAAATGGTAGTATTTCACTCTTTTTTATAGCAGAGTAGTATTCCATTGTGTAGATGTACCACACTTTTCTTATCCACTCATCTGAGAATGGACATTTAGGCTGGTTCCAACTCTTGGCAATTTTAAATAGTGCTGCAATAAACATGGGAGTACAGGTATCCATTCGGCAGGATGATTTCCTTTCCTCTGGGTATATTCCCAGCAGTGGGATAGCTGAGTCATATAGTAGATCTATCTGTAATTGTTTGAGGAACCTCCATACCATTTTCCATAAAGGCTGCACCATTTTGCAGTCCAACCAACAGTGTATGAGAGTCCCTTTTTCTCTACAACCTCACCAGGATTTATCATTCTCAGTCTTTTTGATATTAGCCATCCTAACTAGAGTGAGATAGTATCTCAAAGTGGCTTTGATTTGCATTTCCCGAATGCTGAGGGATGTTGAGCATTTTTTCATGTGTCTGTTGGCCATTCATATATCTTCCT
>NW_007749611.1:10570-10779 GCF_000696425.1 Galeopterus variegatus | reverse complement strand
ACCTGAATCTGATCAAACCTCTTTGAGAAGTTACCAGTCTACAGAAGAACATATTAATCTGCATCAGGGGAATGACATCAACAAAGTGCAGACTATGAGATGTTTACAGGACAAACGACCCAGTATCCTTCACAAATAAATCACAAGGAAAAAAACAAACTGGGCAGAACTTATAAAAGAGACTTAAGGAAACATCATCCAATTACATT
>NW_007749611.1:5594-7892 GCF_000696425.1 Galeopterus variegatus | reverse complement strand
TTTTTTTTTTTTTTTTTTTTTTTTTTTTTTTTTTTTTTTGTGGTCACTTTCCTCGGTTTCCCCAATGCTTCCTGAATACCTTTATCTGTAGAGGTACTTATCACTTACCAAGAGGAACATCAAAATTCAGAGGTTGATGTCCTCTACATTCCCTCAAAATCCCTCTCTAATAATCAACCCTTAGGGCCTGGCTACGTTTGCCAAAAGAAGAGCCTGAGATGTGGATTGCGTACAGGTGATTGACTAAGAAAGACCTCTGAGGAAAGACCCATAAGGGTGTAGAATTGGGAGAATGGAGGGGAAGCAGCCACATAAGATAAAATTCCACCCTCAACCTGAATCTGCAGGAGAGCACAGGAGTATTAATGATACTGCAAGGAATTTTCAGATTAGAGGTATGTAGAAGACTTAAGGAGTGTGGAAAATAAGTTTGCAGGAATCCAGAGAAGAAGGCAGCCAGCTTGATGGCAACAGAGGTAGAGAGTTATGAAGTGTACAGCCTCTGGAGTCAGAGGGCTGAGGTTTCAATTTTAAACCCTGGGTCCACTGCCACTCTCATCTAATAAGTGAGGATAATAATAGCTCCTACCACACAGAATTGTTGTGAGGATTAACTGAAGCAGTGCACACAGTCATTTAGAACAACACTTGTGTCATAAGGCTTGAACAAATATTAGCATTGATTGGTAATAGATGCATTAATTGACAGATGTCCTGAAGCACAGAATCTGTTTTTAAGGATCCACGAAAGTCAGTGATAAATATAGGCCTGAGCATGTAGATAGCATTTATAAAAGAATTAATAGTAGGGATTTGACTAATAAGATGGGAACTGTTTTAGGTCATATTCCCATCTTTAGGTAGCCTACTCTGAAATGATTTTTATGCATTGAGGAACACTCCTGAGAACAGCACTTATAAAAACAGTGAGAAGTAGGAATTGAATCTCTAGAAATATAATCAGCCTTGCAAATCTGTGGGCTCCTCATCTGTGCATTCAACCAACCTCAAAATGAAAATATTTATATTGCATATGTATATTATATTTGAAAATATATGTATAATATATATTATAATATATAATATATTATAAATATTACATTATATTATACTATATTGAAAATATTTATATTACATATGTATATTATATTTACATACCCCCCCAAAATGGTTGTATCTGTACAGAACACATACAGACGTTTTTCTTGTTATTATTCCCTGAATAATACATTATAACACCTATTTATATAGCATTTACATCATATTAGATATTATAAGTAATCTAGAGGTTAAAGTCTATGGGAAGGTGAGCATAGGTTATATGCAAATACTACACCATTTTATATAAAAGACTCGAGCATCCATGGAGTTTGGTATCCTCAGGGAGTCCTGGACCCAATCCCTCACAGATTTTGAGGGATGATTACTTGGGAGACAACACAGGACCACACTTTTGGGGAAAAGGAACATCAAAACAGGACACAGACTCAAAGTGCTTTTTGAGCAGGAGTGGGCTGAATCACATGATTAGTTGGATCAAGAGGAAGTTTTATACCAAGAACAAGGCATGATTCTAATTACTGTAAGCAAAGTATTACATAAGAGTAGAAGGAACATAAAGTTTCATTTGATGATATACACTGTGAGTTATCTCATTTAATCCTCATCACAAACTATTAAAAGGTGGTTAGTATCATCCTCATTTTAGACATGAAAAACTATGTGTGGTTTAAGTAATGTGCTCAGGTTAGCACATCTACTAAGTGGAACAGTCATGACTAAGTCCCAGGTCTGTCTGACTCCAGGGCTTGAGTTTTAATTCCAATGCCAAAATCTTAGTCTTAAGCTTTTAGGGCTACCAGAGAGTCATCATCAGGCATTTGACCATTAAAGTTTATGAGGATAGATCCTGTTGATGAAACTATTGAGTCTGAAGACCCCTCCCAAAATGTCACAATATGGTGTAGTTAGAATGTATTCCAAAGCAGTGAACAAATTTATTAGTGAAAATCCAGAACCAGAGTAAAATTAGTAAAAATATTTTGTTCAATCTATTCCATAACTCAGTATCCAACACAGCTGGTAGGTCTAAGCTGAGCTTCCTGTTGCAAATTTGAGGACAGTGGATTTCAAAAAGGAAAAGCTACATGCAACAGGGGACTGATCAAGTCCCTTAGTCTCAAACATAGAAATAAAGAAGTATGGATATAGCAATATTTTTTTGCATCATTGGTTATTAGTAATGTGTCAGCAAGCATGAAAGTATTTCAATTCAACTCATGTATTAATGCCAATTTA
>NW_007749611.1:4609-5313 GCF_000696425.1 Galeopterus variegatus | reverse complement strand
TAGTAATGTGTCAGCAAGCATGAAAGTATTTCAATTCAACTCATGTATTAATGCCAATTTAGGAGCAGAATGAGAATAATTGGCTAAGCATGCCAATTGTTACTTGTTTAAGAACAAAACACCGAGAGACATGCTGGCAAATTAAATGAAAATGAGTCCTGTTCACAATAAAATAAAAATGCAATACATCTGCCATGGATTGAATGGCCCCCCAAAATTCATTGAAGCTTGACTCCCATTGGAAGAGTGTTAAGAGGGTGGGAAATCTGATTATGGTCTTTGAAAGGTGATTCCTTTAAGATGCAATTGGATTGTGAGGACTGTACCCTTGTGAATGGATTAATCCATTCATGGAATAATGAGTTGATGGTTTAATAATCTGTCGTGGGCATGGGCTGGTGGCTTTATAAGGAGAGCACATGAAAGAGCTCAGCTCTTGCTCATGCCATGCTCACCATGTGTTTTCCTGGTTGCCATGGTAACCTGTAGAGAGTTTCCACCCTCACCAGACGTGCTCCTTCGACTGTCGGTGTCCCAACCTCCAAAACTGTAAGAAATAAACTTCATTTCTCTATAAATCACTCAGTTTCAGGTATTTCATCATAAACAACAGAAAACAGACTAATATCACATCCAAGATACTCTTGTATTGAAATTTCCCCTTTGCCCTAATTTACTGACTATAGTGCCTTTTTTTAAAAAAA
>NW_007749611.1:3742-4354 GCF_000696425.1 Galeopterus variegatus | reverse complement strand
AAAAAAATTATTTTATTATTGAATCAAAATCGATTATATATATTTTGGGGGTTGAACATTGAGATACGTTGATCAAATCAGTATTACTAGCATATATATTGTTACAAATCATAATTATTCTTTATGCCCCTTGTCCAATCTCTCCCCGTCCCCCTCTTCTTCCCTCCTCCCCCCTCTAATTACCCTAGATTTCTTCTCTCCTTCTGAAAGAATCATGGTTACTCTGTTAATTTGTTGCCTAGATGATCTGTCCAATGATGAGAGGTGTGTTCAGGTCCCCAATATTATCATGGAGCAGATGCTTCTTCTGTCACTCTGAAATGGGCTCTGTGGAGAGAAATATCCTCTTCTTTTCTTTATCTCTGCTGGTGACTCCCCTCGTGTGAATGCACTCCAGTGGTTGGCGGACCATCTGCCTGGTGGCTGTGGCATCCAGCCACTTTCTTTCTAAGTGTCATTCTGCTTTTTGAAATATAAAATGCTCCATTTAATAAGAAATCCGCATTTCACTGTAAAACTGGAACACAAGATCTTGGCTTTGTTATTCCAAGTGAAAACATATTTATTTCAGAATGATCTTTTATATACCGAAAAATATATATAAATGTTAAT
>NW_007749611.1:0-424 GCF_000696425.1 Galeopterus variegatus | reverse complement strand
TTAGAACAAAGAACTATCACTAACCAACAACCCATGGTTCCCCAATTAAAAAAAAAAAAAAAGATAAAACTAAAAAACAAAGAACAAATTAAACACAATGATATTAGGAAATAAATAAGTAATGTAAAATACTGCTAAATGATACAAAAAGTGAATCCAAACTTTATTATTAAAAAAAGAGAAAATTTTTCAATTATTAACTTACAGTGACAAGAAAATAGGAGAGAAGACACAAATTAACAAAATAGGGAATAAAGAGGAAAATTTCATTAATAATCTTATAGAGAAATTTAAAGGATTATGAGAATACTATAAATACCATTTTAGCAATAAATTGGACAATATGAATAAAATGGAAAAAGAGAAAGATACAAATTACTAAATAAAAATCAATAAAAAATAAAATATCTGAAAAGATCTATTA
>NW_007749610.1:8307-10779 GCF_000696425.1 Galeopterus variegatus | reverse complement strand
GTAATTTTCTTTTTTTGCTGTGTCTTTATCTGGTTTTGGTATCAGAGTTATGTTGGCCTCAGAGAATGAATTTGGGAGAGTAGCTTCTGTTTCTATTGTTTGGAATAGTTTAAGGAGAATTGGTATTAACTCCTCTTTAAAAGTTTGATAGAATTCAGCTGTAAAGCCATCCAGATCCAGACATTTCTTTGTTGAATGTTTGCTAATTACTGCTTTGATCTCCTTGCTTGTTATTTGTTTGTTCAGATTTTCTATCCCTTCTTGGTTCAGTCTTCGTAGTTTGTATGTATCTAGAAACTTATCCATATCTTCCAGATTTTCATATTTGTTGTCATGCAGTTGTTTATAATAGTCTCTAATGATTCGTTGTATTTCTGTGGTATCGGTTGTTATGTCTCCCTTTTCATTTCTGATTTTTGTTACTTGGGTCTTCTCTCTTCCTTTTTTTGTTAACCTANTTTTGTTGATGTGGTGTATCAAATTTATTTACTTACATATGTTGAACCATTCTTGCATCTGTAGGATAAATACCACTTGATGGTAGTGTATAATTTTTTTGATGTATTGCTGTACTCTATTTATTAATATTTTATTGAGGATTTGTACGTCTTTGTTCATCAAAGATATTGCCCTTTAGTTTTCTTTTTTGTTGTCTCTATGTCTTGTTAGGGTATCAGGGAGATTCTGCCCTCATAGAATGAGTTTGGAAGAATGCCCTCTGTGTCAATTTTTTGGAATAGTTTGAAAAATATTGTTATTAATTATTCTTTAATGGTTTGGTAGAATTCAGCAGTAATGTCATCCAGACCTGGGTTTTCTATTTGGGAGAATGTTGATTATTCCTTAAATCTCATTGCTTGTTATTGGTCTGTTTAGGTTTACTCTCTCTTCTTGGTTCAGTCTGGGGTAGTTTGTATGTGTCCAGAAATTTATCCATTTCCTCCAGGTTTTCAAATTTGTTGGTGTAGAGTTGTTCATAATAGTCTCTATGATTCGTTGTATTTTTGTGGTACTGGTGTAACATCTTCTTTTACATTTCTGAATTTTGTTATTTGAGTATTCTCTCTCTTTTTATAGTTAGTCTAGCTAATGTTTGGTATATTTTGTTTATCTTTTTGAAAAACCAACTTTTTTATTTCATTGATATCTTGTATCATTTTCCGTGGTCTCTGTATCATTTCATTCTGATCTGATCTTAATTATTTATTTCCTTCTACTAACGTTGGGATTGGATTATTCTTGTTTCCTAGTTCTTTGAGGTGTAGTGTTAGGTTGTTTAATTGAAATCTTCCTATTCTTTTGATGTAAGCATTTATTGCAATAAACTTCCCTCAGTACTATTTTTACAGGTTTTGGCATGATGTGTCTTTATTTTCATTAGTTTCAAGAAATTTTTATATTTCCTGCTTAATTTGTTCTCAGATCCTAGTTCAGGAGCATGTTGTTTAATTTCAATGTGTTTGTATAGTTTACAGAGTTTGGCTGCTATTGATTTCTAGTTTTAATCTCTTGTTATCTGAAAAGATACTTGAAATGATTTTAATTTTTTAAAATTTGTTGAGACTTGATTTGTGACCTAACATGTCGTTTACCCTGGAGGATTTTCCATTTGCTGATGAGAAGAATATATATTCTGTGGTTGTTGGATGAAGTGTTCTGTAGTTATCTGCCAAGTCCAATTCGTCTAAAGTGTGGTTTAAATCCTGCATTTCTTCACTGATTTGTTGCCTAGATGTTCTGACCAATGTTGAGAGAGGGGCATTCAAGTCCCCAACTATTATCATATTTGGGTCTATCTCTTTCCTTAGGTCTAATAGTGTTCACTTTATATATCTGAGTGTTCTGATATTGGGTGCATATATATTTATGATTGTTATGTCTTCTTGCTAGATAGATCCCTTTATCATTATATAGTGTATTCTTTGTCTTTGTGTATAGTATTTGATTTAAAGTCTATTTTATCTGATATAAGAATAGCTACTCTTGCTTGTTTTTGATTTTCACTGTGTAGTAGGTCTGTTTCCATACCTTCACCCTTTGTCTGTGTGTGTCTTTACAGGTGAGGTGAGTCTCTTGAAGACAGCATATAGTTGGGTCTAGCTTTTGATCCAATCATCCAGTCTCCGTCTTTTGAGAGGGGAATTTAATCAATTTACATTTAGGGTTGTTACTGAAAGGTATTGTCTTACTCCTGGCATCTTATTGATTTTCATTTGGATATTTTAAATATCTTTTGTTTCTTTCTTTGCCTTTTATAATTTGTCTCCAGTTTTTGTTGTGTTTTGGAGGTGGTAAAATACAATTTCTTTATCTTTTTCATTTGCATTTTTGTTCTACCAGTGGGTTTTGCTCTTTCTTGTGTATTCATGGTAGTGCCATTCATTATTCAGATTCTGGAAGAAGGACTCCCTTGAGAATTTCTTGCAGGGCTGGTCATGTGGTGGTGAACTCCCACGATTTTGTTTGTCTGGG
>NW_007749610.1:5026-7412 GCF_000696425.1 Galeopterus variegatus | reverse complement strand
ATGACAAGAAATAATGAAGAATCTAATGGGTCAGACTGTGCCTTTTGAATGGGGAGCTTAATCCATTTACAGTTAGGGTGGTTATTGACAGATATTGTTTAATTCCTGTCATTTAATTGCTTTTTGTTTAGATGTTTTAAATATCTTTTGATCCTTCCTTACCCTTTTATTTCTCTTCAATGTTAGTTGGATATTTGAGGTGGAATGATTTAGCTTCTTGGTCTTTCTGTTTTAAAAAAAAAAAAACTAGCATTTTTGTTTTAACAGCAGGTTTTGCTCTTTCTTGTGTATCCATGGTAGTGACATTCATTATTCAGATTCTGGATGAAGGACTCCCTTGAGAATTTCTTGCAGGGCTGGTCATGTGGTGGTGAACTCCACGATTTTTGTTTGTCTGGGAAATACACTATTTCTTCCTCATTTCTGAAGGAGAGCCTTGGTGGGTAAAGAACTCTTGGCTGGCAATTTTTTTTTTCTTTTAGTGTTTTGAATATATCATTCCACTTTCTTCTGGCCTGTAGTGTTTCAGTTGAGAATTCTGCTGTTAGTCTGATAAGGGGTTCCCTTAGAGGTGACTTAATGCTTTTCTCTTGCTGCTTTTAAAATTCTTTCTTTGTCTTCGAGCTTTGCAAATTTGACTATAATGTGTCTTGGAGAGGATCTTTTTGGATTGAATCTGTTTGGAGAACTTGAGCTTCCTGGATCTGAAGTTCTGCATCCCTCCCTACCCCAGAGAAGTGTTCTATTATTATTTCCTTGAAAAGGTTTTCAATAGCTTTGCCTTCTCCTTCCCTTCTGCAATACCCACAATTCTGATGTTAGTGTACTTGAAGTTGTCTGTGATCTCTCTTACATTTTCCTCATTATTTTAAATTATTTTTTCTTTTTCTTTTTTTTTTTTATCTGCCTGGGTTATTTCAAAAAGACCACCTTCAAAGTCTGAAATTCTTTCTTTTGCTGGCTCTAAACTGCTGCTTTAGCTCTCTATTGTATTTTTTTATCCTTCATTTCTAGGAGTTGTACTGCATTCTTTTCTAGGGTAAATTAACTCCTTCATATTCTGGATATTTTTTCTTCTTTCCTTGTGTTCCCTAATTGAGTATTCTTTTATTTCTTCAAACTTTCTTAAGATCATTGTTCAGAATTATTTTTCAGACATTTCAGGGATTCCTTGTTCTATGGGGTCTGAAATTTGAGTATCACTGTATTCCTTTGGTGGTGTCATATCTTCTTGTTTGTTTGTAGTTCTAGTACTTTTTTATTGATATTTGTTCATCTGGTAGAGGACTTGCTTCTTCTGTTACTTTGGCATTTGCTATGAGGATAAAGACTTCCTACTCTGTATGTAGGCTCTACTGCTGACTCTTCTTATATCAATGTAGTCAAGTGAGTGGCAGGTTGCCTGTAGAGTGGCCCTGGATGCTACTGTGGTAGTGAACTGCCCTTGTGGTGACAGAAGGTGTGGTGGTATCTGTATTACACCACATTGGCTCCTGTTCTAGCTTTCTGTGGCTGTAGACTGAGCCCCTGGTGCTGTGCAGTTCTCATTTCACCTCAGTGCCTGCTGGGTTGTTCGTACTTCCTTTCCCCCCAGGGTCTTAGACTGTACCCCAGTGCCATGCAGGTCTCGGCTCACCTCAGTGGCTGCTGTGCTGTGTGCACTTCCCTTCTCCCTGGGGCCTAAGACTGAGCCCTGGTGAGATGTGGGTCTTGGCTCACCTCCAGCTGCTGGGCTGTGTGCACTTCCCTTCTCNTTTTATAATTTGTCTCCAGTTTTTGTTGTGTTTTGGAGGTGGTAAAATACAATTTCTTTATGTTTTTCATTTGCATTTTTGTTCTACCAGTGGGTTTTGCTCTTTCTTGTGTATTCACGGTTGCAATTATTGTTTATTGAATTCCGGATGTGCAACTCAAATGAGGATTTCTTCAAAGGCTGGTTGTGTGGTGAACTCCTGTAGATTTTGTTTGTCTGGGAAATGCACTATTTTGCCTTCATTTCTGAAGGATAGCCTTGCTGGGTATAGTATTCTTGGCTGGCAGTTATTTTTCTTTCAGTATTTTGAATATATCATCCCATTCCCTTCTGGTTTGTAGAGTTTCTGTTGAGAAGTCTACTGTTAGTCTGATGGGGACTCCCTTAAAGGTGACTTGATGCTTTTCTCTTGCTGTTTTTAGGATTTCTTTCTTTTTCTTTGAGTATTCCAAGTATGATTGTAATGTGTCTTGGAGCAGACCTTTTATTATTATTATTATTATTATTATTATTATTATTATTATTATTATTATATAATACAAGTGGTAATAATAATACAATAGTAAGTACAAGTGGTATTTATCCCTCTGTGCTTTACTTATTTCACTCAACATAAGTTTCTCCAGGTTCATC
>NW_007749610.1:0-1880 GCF_000696425.1 Galeopterus variegatus | reverse complement strand
CCGCCGTGCTTCCCAAGCGGCGCACTATCCAGTGCGCCACCGGGCCGGCCCTGAAGATTTTTACTTTAAGCAATTTCAATGTTTTCCTGCTCTATGGCATCTATTACTTGCAAGTTATTGTATTCATTTGGTGTACTCATTTTTTTTGTTTGTTTTGTTTAATTTGTTTGTTTGTTTGTTGTATTTTTAGTATCTCTATGTTGATATCTGGTCATGAAGTAGAGCAATTGCTTCTTCTATTACTCTTCTTCTCTGGATACTGCTAGTGACCTTCCCTGTATCAGTGCAGTCAAGTGGTTGGCTGTCCATCTGTACAGCAACAATGACTGCTGCAGCTGCTGCTGTGGTAGCAGGCCACCCTTGAGGTGGCAGCAGCTGTGGTGGCAAGTTTAGTGGGCTGCCCATGTGGTATCAGTGTCTCCAGTGTCAGTGGGCTTCTCACATGATGATGGTGGCTGCATGTTAGCAATGATGGTGGTAGCAACTGCTGCAGTGGTGGTTGCTGCAGCTGCCCACGTTGCTGTGGTATCTACAGTGGTGGCCTGCACAGTTATAGTGTCTTCCATGGCAGTGGGGTTATCTTATGGGAGTGGCAGCAGCACTGGTGGTTGCAACTGCTTCCCTTGTATCTGTGGTATCTGCAATGGCAGCAGGGTTACCTCATGGGGCAGCAGTGGCATTGGCAGCTGTAACTGCCTCCCTTGCATCTGAGATGTCCTTGGTGACAGAGGGATTACCTTGTGGTGTCAGCAGTGGCAGCAGGAGCTGTAAATACCTTCCTCATGTCTGCAGCATCTGCAGCAGCAGCAATAGGGTTACCTCATGGGGGAGGCAGCAGTGCTGGTTGCCACAACTACCTCCCTCATTTCCAGGGTTAACTCATAGCAGTGGCAATGGCAGTGTTGTTGTAGCCACGTCACTCACATCTGCAGAGTCTGTGGCTGCAGCAATGGGCCACCCACAGGACTACTGCTCTGTGGGGAGCTGCTCTGTGATGGGTGATAATCCCTGGATGGATAATGGCTCTGGCAACTGTGGCAGTGGCAGTGGAGGGCCCATTTTGATCTTCTGTGGGAGGAACATGCCCTGTGAACCTCTAGTCCAGCATCTTCCTAGAAGTCCTATTATGATTACTACTATTATCTCCATTTTATCAATGAGGAGACAGAAGCACACGAAGTTAAGTAAATTATTCAAGGTTGCACAGCTAATGAGTGACGAGTCAGTCTTCATACCTCTGTAGCTCACACTGTTTTCCACTAGATCATATTACATATTTTTTGTAGTATGTGTTGTACTTTTTACTATAATAACATTGTATGTTCTTTATAATTTAAAAGCAGGCAGATCTGGGGAAATATTTACAATAGCCTACCAAAAAGTTATGTCCAGTTTGAGTCCATTTTTTAAAAACACATACATACACACATAATTTTTATGTCTGGATAACTAAGTTTTATCCACTTTTATTATCCTTTTGCCTAAGATTAAATTCTATTTCAAATAACTTCTGATCCTGGGACTTTAGTTTATTTACAAACATATGGTTTACACTTTGTTTTAAAAGATTAAATGTTAATGATAGTAAATTTGCACATATAATTGGTTAAAGCAAAATATACTGAATCAAAGACTTGGCTGCACGTTTGTGTCTTGGACACTGTGACTGAGTAAATACACAGCTGTGGGTTGGGAATGCGAGAGGCTGTCCCATACTGACTATACTATGCTCCATCCTATACAAGTACCTCCAATTCCCTAAGCATTTTAAATAAATTTAATATAATGCATTGGGAAAGACAGTTTAATTTTCTGCCCTAGAGTAAAACAAAGGCACTCTCCTTGAATTATCATAGTAGGTAAGGTAGCATGCTGCAATG
>NW_007749609.1:11865-12131 GCF_000696425.1 Galeopterus variegatus | reverse complement strand
ACTGTGCAGATAAATTGACACCTTTTAGAGCTAATAAACATCATTATAACTTAAAACTTGAAACTTTTTTGAAACATAATCTAGGGGTAGTGTTTGCAAGAGTGAGCATTTCCATTAGGTAAAAAATGCGTGTACTGGTATAAAAATCTTAAAAGCACTAAGACATATAGGGAAATAAAAGGGAAGAAAATTCAATCCTTTTGAGATTTTTTATGTGGGGATAAGGACACTATTAATATTTGTATACAACCTGAAAAAAAATTGTT
>NW_007749609.1:3557-10784 GCF_000696425.1 Galeopterus variegatus | reverse complement strand
ATTCATTAGGTTAATTATTTTGTCTTAATTAGGAGATAATAGCAGCTGCCACACAGGAGACGATCACTTATATAGTGATCTTTAAATATTAAAATAAAGAGAATAATGTTGCGTCTTTTACTGACTATACTTTCTCCTAAAAATGTAACTCTTTAATGTGTAGCTGTTATAATCAATCAAATAAAGATATAGTGCATAAATTTAGATGAAATTTACAAAATAATATCCAAATCTATATAACTTTTCAGTAAACATATTGAAAGATTTCTAAAACACATGTTTAAAAAATATCTCCATCTGACAAGTTTGCCCATGTATAGGCAGATATGTGTTTATCTAACTTGCTCTAGCTTCTGCTCAGCCTTCCTACACATCAGAATCTTACCAAGCTTTTTAAAATAACAAACTTGACTCCACTGCACACCTCCTTTATCAGAATCTTGAGAAATCACACCCAGAATACTATCTCAAACAACTTTCTCAGTTAATTTTGATGTGCATCCAGAGATATTGAGGGCCATGGTAGGCAAAAATACATCAAAATATCCATTAAGACAGAAGTCACACAGGATCTTACTAATTGGAAAAGTATGACCCAAAACAAGAATAAGAAATAACTCTCACCAAAGGTGTAAATAACTCTAGATGCTTCAAGCTTGGTGGAAAGAGATATAAACCTATAAGCAGAAAACTTTTTTATTATTTTTATTGTTTTTAATTGACACATAATAATTGTTCATATTTATGTGGTACAGAGGTATATTACAATACATGTATACAATGTGCAATGATCAAATCAGGGTAATTAGCATATATATCAGCAAAAATTTATCATTGTGATGAGAGCATTTGAGCTCTGCTCTTCTAGCCATTTTAGAACTTGCAATAAACTATCATTAATTATAGGTGCTTAGAACTTAGATACTATGGACTACTAGAACTTATTTTTTTCTATCTAGTTGCAATTTTGTATCCATTAACCTCTTAACAAACGCTAATGCAAATACAAGACCAAGTTGAACATCTAGAAGAGGTGGTTTCCTTGGGAATAAAAGTTATACAAAAACCAACATAAGTGCTTCAATCAGTAGTGAAACTCTCATTTATGCACAATAAAACTTCAAATTGTGTTTTTCTGGAACTAAACTATATTACAAAGAAACTGACAACTGAATAGTTACTGTTGATAATTTATCAATCTGGGTAAGCAAATATAAGAAATACCTTGAAACAAAAAACTGAAGCAAAAATAAGAAAACTATGAGAAATTATGTGAGAAAATATAAGATTTAGAGAATAGACACATAAAACTAAATAAGAACAACATTGGTGGTTGTTCACAGGAGTGGAGGTTGGATTCAAAGCAATAGATGAAGGAGTAATAATTAAGTAAATAATAGTAATTTTTTTTCATTTTAACTTCTCAATATACATTGCAGGTGATTTTCACATCCCTTTACTTTTCCTCTTTACCCCTCCCTCCCCTCCCCCCAACTCCATCATATCTGTTCCCTTGTCTTAACAAGTTTAAGGAACTGCTGTCATTGTTGTGTCTTCTTCACCCCCCTACCCTTTATTTGTTTGTATATTTATTTATTTATTCTTAGTTTCCACAAATAAGCAAGAACGTGGTATTTCTCTCTTTGTGCCTGATTTGTTTCACTTTATATAATTTTCTCTAAGTCCATTCATGTTGTGGCAAATGGTAATATCGCATTCTTTTTTATATCAGAGTAGTATTCCATTGTGTAGATATACCACAGTTTCCTTATCCACTCATCTGATGATGGACATTTGGTCTGGTTCCAATTCTTGGCTATTGTAAATAGTGCTACAATAAAATGGGAGTACAGGTATCCCTTTGACATGATGATTTCCACTCCTCTGGGAATATACCCAGAAGTGGAATAGCTGGATTATATGGTATATCTATCTGTAATTGTTTGAGGTAAAGCCTGCACCATTTTGCAGTCCCACCAACAGTGTATGAGAGTTCCTTTTTCTCTGCAACCTCGTCAGCATTTATCATTCTCAGTCTTTTGGATTTTAGCCATCCTAACGGGAGTGAGATGGTATCTCAAAGTGCTTTTGATTTGCATTTCCCAAATGCTGAGTGATGTTGAGCATTTTTTCATGTGTCTGTTGGTCATTTGTATATCTTCCTTTGAAAAATGCCTATTCATTTCCTTTGCCCATTTTTTAATTGGATTATTTGTTTTTTTGCTGTAAAGTTGTCTGAGTTCCTCGTACATTCTGGATATTAACCCTTTGTCAGATCTAGATCGTGCAAATATTTTTTCCCACTCTGTTGGTTGTCTTTTCACTCTGTTGATAGTTTCTTGTCTTATGCCAAAGCTTTTTAGTTTGATATAATTCCATTTGTTTATTTTTCCTTTCGTTGCCTGTGCTTTCGGAGTCATATTCATGAAGTCTTTACCCACTCCTACTTCCTGGAGTGTTTCCCCTATGTTTTCTTTAAGGAGTTTTATTTTTTCAGGATGTATATTTAATTCTTTAATCCATTTTGAGTTGATTTTGGTATATGATGAGAGTAAAATATTTTTGAGTTATAAATAATTATTCAGTTCTACAGATTTTTTTTAAAAAACCCACCATGCTAAAGCACAGTTAACAGAGGAAAAGTACACCAGAGGCAAATCCTTCTTGAATTCCAAAGATTAAGGCAGTACCTTAAATGTTTCCAAGGACAGAGGTTGGATGACATGTTAACTTATATCAGACCAGCTCTCCCACTAACAGTTTCTAGAAAATCTGGGGCTGGCTGGTTAGTTCAGTTGGTTAGAATGTGGTGCTGATAACAGCAAGGTCCAGAGTTGATTGCTGTACCAGCCAGCTGCCATAAAACAAAACAAGCCAACAAAAAGAGTGTCTAAAAAGTTCGATAAAGGACAAAAAAAAAAAAAGAAAACAACTAGAAAAGCTGTATAATATTCTGTAAAATGTTTAAAGAAATCAGAGTCACCAGGGCAACAAGGCCTCTAGGGACCAAAATTCAAGAGAGAAGGGAGATGCACTAAGAGACTAACTTTTAACATCACATGTCCCTTCAGGAAATTTGCCTATTTTTAAAGAGTACATAGCAAACAAGTTGAAAACTAGGCAAAAATTGTCATCTAAAAAAACAAGGAAGCAGAGCAACGTTTTTGGCAACCACACAAGCCTAAAGAGACAAAAAAAAAAAAAAAAAAAAAAAAAAAAATGGAATTTAGGACTATCAAGGAAGCCAGGATTAAGGACTTAAAATTCCAGATAGACATGAAACACAGGAGACTGGGCCTGGTATATTTCACCACAAAACAAGATATTTGTTATGTTTTTTGCATCAGCCCTGCATGGGAACAGAAAGTGGTGGCTAAGAGGCTAGGAAGCAGGGCTTACATTGTCTCGCAGTACTGGGGAGACAAATAATGGAAATCATGGCCTTATTAACGTCTAAGACTTTTGTCTAGAATGACTGAAGGCTGCAGACTAGGAGAAGCATAGATTGGATATACACCAACCCTAAAAAACACTGAAACCCAGATTGTATGATCAGCTTTACTGAGGTAAATATATGCATAATAAACTACGTAACTTAAAGGATACAATTCAATGTTTTCACATTTGTATATACCCATGAAACCAACACCACAGTCAAGATATAGAATGTTTCATCACTCCCCAAAACTCTTCTACCTCAGACTCAGTCAACTACTAAACTACTTTATATCCTTATAGATTAGTTTTCATTTTCTTGAATTTCTTATAAATGTAGTTATACAGCATGTATTATCTTGAGTCTGGCTTTTTCCATTCAGCAAAAGGATTTTAGGTTCATTCAAACTGGTTTTGTGTCAGTACTCAATTCCTTTTCATTAAGAGTAATGTTCTATTCTAAGGATATACTAGAGTTTATCCATTAGATCTGTTGACACATATTTGCACTGCTTCAGGTTTTCAGCTATTGTGAACAAAGTTGCAATTAATATTCAGATACAAGTAGTCATTTGAGCAAATGTTTTCATTTCTCTTGAGCAAATACTTAAGAGTTCAGTGAAGGAGGCATAGAGTGAGTTTATGTGTAACTTTTGAAGAAGTCACAAAACAGTGTTCAAAAGTGGTTGTATTATTTTGCACTCCTACCAACAATGTACAAGCCAGCTTCAACCATCCCATTCATAATTAAGGTGCTTTATCTCTACCTTAATTAGCTGCCAAAACCAAAAGTAAATTCCCTCTAGAGGCAGAGAACAGCACTCAGAACTCTTAAAATTTTTACATAAATTGTTTGCCATTTTGAAATGGATGGTGGAAGAATGGAGGAAAGATGAGGTTAACTAATTTCAAAAGTGCATCATTGAAAACCAATACATGTTGTATATAAAAGGGAACTGATGTAACATAACCATAAAAACAAAACAAAAAATAAATCTTCCTCAATATCAAAAAAGTACAAAGAAGAGAGAAGTAATGACATTTGACTACATATGAAAGATTTTATATACCTTTCTTGAATATATATTCATAAATTTATGAATTTATGTTATTAGTTTACCTGACTGGGAGTTACCTGGAAGACTATACTTAGGAGATTGTATTTGAACTTGACTCAGAGCTTCAACAGTGCAAAAAGCATTTTCCCCAATAGATGTTTGTTGAAAATAATTGCAAGTGACTGCTTTAACTTCACTTCTGACTAAGGCAGTGGACAACACTTGGGGCAAACCATAAAGTAACCAAGGAGCTTAGAAGAAAAATCTAAAGAATGACATGTCTATAGAGGTTTTGAAAATATTTGTCATACATCAGGAGTTGAAAAGGCCACATGGCTTCCAGACAAGACAGCAGAATAGACAGTCCCCAGCATCACTCTCTCCCACAAATCAACCAATTTACAACTATAAAAAAGCAACGATACCCAAGATGGGACCACTAGAGCTCAGGAGGAGAGGAGGAGAGACCTATGGCGTGCATGAAGGCAAGAGAAGCCACTATGAGAGAAAGAAAAAGACCACTCCAACCATTTCATGCCATTGCTGCTTTAAAGCTGGAGCTACTCAGCACATGGAGCAGGAACCAGCAAAAGCTGCAGCTGTGTCCTTCAGATGGAGTTACATGGAGGTGGCAGGGGAGGAGAGGGCCTTGATGGCCCCCAGGCCAGCAAGACCACTGATAGGGTTCCCATGGACCCACATAGGAGTGAGGAGCCACAACAACTGAAAAAAAGGAGCCACTCAGAAACCAGTGAGTCATCTCAAGGAACCAGCACAGGGCCCATCTCATGTGAAGTTTTTGCAGCATGGGCAGTGGGGGAGATCCGCCCACAAGGGGAACACTGGGGCACAGCAAGGACAGCTGATCTGCCCCCCAATCAGTGTAGGACCACTCAGAGGAGAGTGGTCAGGAATATAGAATTGCATGGGGTGCAGTTTGATGAAAAGACTCAGGCCCAGACCAGAGTTTCTACAGAACCCAAGTGCACTGGGTCTCTGGAAAGGTGGAAGTACCTATGAAATCAAACATTAAAACCTGAGCTGCACAAAAAGCCTTCCCTAGGGAATCAGGAGGAAAGCAGCAATCTAGCTCAATCGCAGAACTTATATACTGGTCCCCACAGGAAATTCCCCCAATTTAGAAATAAGCAAAGGAAAAAAATTAGTTCCAGCCCAGGCACACTGCCAGTGCCTTGGGGCTGCTCAGGGAGCTGAGGCATGAAGCACGGGACCAGGCCCCCTGCCCACAACTAGGCACACTGCCAGCACCTCAGGGCCCACCCAGAGACCTGAGGCTTGGATCCGGGGACTGGACCTCCCTCCCACAACCAGGCACACCACCAGTGCCAAGGAGCATGCCAAAAACATCACCTCCATGTAGATAGCCCTCCACAGCCACCACAATAACTATGGCTGCTGTGAAAGTGGCTAGATGCCACAACCACCATGAAGATGGTCCACCAGCCACTAGAGTGCATTGACACATGGAGAGTCACCATCAGTGACCAAAGAAGAGAAGAAGATGTCTCTCTCCACAAAGCCCATTCCAGAGTGACAGAAGAAGCATCTGCTCAACAATAATATTGGGGGACCTGAACACACCTCTCAGCACTAGACAGATCATCTAGGCAACAAATCAAAAGAGTAACCATTAGTCTTTCAGAAGAAGAGAAGAAATCTAGGGTTATCAGAGGGGTGAGGGGGAGGGACTGGGGGATTGGGAGAGATTGGGCAAGGGGCATAAAGAATAAGTATGATTTGTAACATTATATATGCTAGTAATATTGATTTGATCAGCATATGTCAACACTGAACCCTTAATATATGTATAATCAATTATGATTGAATAAAAATTAAAAGAAAAAAGAAAAGGTCACATACAGGCTTAGGGCTGTGTGCAGATCCAGGGCTCTGTGTGTGCTCAGGAAAGACCTGAGAAGACCCTAAGCTCTCATCTGTGGCTGACCTTGTGGCTTTGTGCTTCAGGGTAACTGGAAGCTAAGGCAAAGATGTAAACTGCCTGCCTGGGTGTTGAAGTCATGCCTCAGTATACGCATACAGCCCTTTACAAACACTGGAAGATTTGTTAGTCCCAGACATTAAAAGAAATCTCTGTCCAATTTTTAGTTGACCATTAACCTACCCATCTTCAGTGGATACACACTGCAGAGAATTCAAACATTACAGTATTAGTTTAGAGAAGTCAATAACCAAATAAGCAACAACTACAACAATAAGCAGCAACAACAACAAACTCCGGAGAGGCAGGGAGAATCTGATTTACACAGTTGCCATTATTTACATAATGTCTAGTTCTTAACATAAAATTATAACAGAGGTAAAGAAACAAGAACATATGGCCTGTATGGGGTGGGGGTGAAGTGGGTGAACAATCAATAGTAGAACAATCAATCTACTAGTCCATTTCTGTTGTTTGTAACAAAATACCTGAAACTGGGTGATTTATAAAGAAAATGAAATGTACTGCTTACAGTTTCTGAGGGTGGAAAGTCCAAAGTCCAGTGGTGAAAGTCTTGGTGGTGACAGTGATGGCAGGATATCACATGGTAAAACGGTGGAGCAGAGAGAGACTAATCTCCTCATTCACTCTCCTCTCAAAGTCCTAGGAACCATGCCCCTGACCACCACTATTAATCCATTCACTACTGCACAATCCTACAATCCAATCACCTCTTCAAGTCTCCACCTTTCAATTACCATAATAGGATTTCCC
>NW_007749609.1:0-3036 GCF_000696425.1 Galeopterus variegatus | reverse complement strand
TCCAATCACCTCTTCAAGTCTCCACCTTTCAATTACCATAATAGGATTTCCCACCCTCTTAGCAGTCATACTGGGGACTAAGTTTCTGATATGTAAAACTTGGGAGACACAATTCAAGCTTCAGGGAGTTTGGGGTGGACATAATTGAATTCACTACAGAAGTCTAGACATTGAGCTTAATAGACTAAGACTTCAACCACTTACTTTTAAAATATAGTCAAAGAGGCAAAGGAAACCATGTCTAAAGAAATAAAGGAAGATATGAGAACTATGTCCCACTAAATAGAGAATATTAATAAAGAGATGTAAATTATTTTTTAAAAAGAACCACATCAAAATTTTAGAGTGGAAAAATACAGTAATGAAATTAAAAATTCAGCAGAGGGTCTCAACACCAGATATAAAACAAGCAGAAGAAAGAACCAACAAACTTAAAGATAGGTCCATTGAGATATTCTAGTCTAAACAATATTCTTTTTAAAGATTAAGAAAAATAAACAGAGCCTAAAGAAATGCGAGACATTATCAAGCACACCAAAACAATGACCACACCAGATGTTGGAGAGTATGTGGAGTGACCAGAACCCTCATTCAATTGCTTGTGGGCATGCAAAACTGGACAGCCACTCTGGAAGACAATTTGGCAGCTTTTTACCAAACTAAATAAATTCTTATTATACAATCTAGCAGTCATGCTTCTTGGTATTTACTCAGATGACTTGAAAACTTATTTATTCACAAAACCTTCCACACCAATGTTTATAACAATTTTATTCATTGTTACACTTCCCTCTGTGTGACGGAGATGAAAAAAGAAAGGATTACTCAAAGTGCCATGAATGCCATGAGAGGCCCGAAGTGACTGCACTTCAGCAACTCCCCTGTTAGGAGGAGAAAGCTGAATGTGACAGCCTTGATTCAGAGTTAGCTCCTCTTTTTTATTGTAAAGACAAGGAAGTTTCACAAGAAAAATCAGTTCATTCAATCATCAAAGAAAGACATAAAAACAAAAGCAGTGTAAAACTAGTAACAGCAGTAAAATTAACAATGTGACATTCCAGAAGGCAATGTGTGAAAAGCTAAGTTGATCCACCAACAAACAGTTTGACCTTAGCAAATATTTTCTTTCCCTACAGCAATTTCCTCAGCATATTTAAATAACAATCAAGCAGCTTCCTCAACATACCTTAACAATAATCAGTAGGTTAAGCTGCATCAAGGATATCTGCTCTTAGAGCCAGCAATTTTGCTGTGTTACAATTCTTTATCTACAACAGGGACTTTAGCCCAGAGAAAGTTTCTTGTCTTTTCTAAAAAGTTAGGCCCTGTGAAATACATTTGCTTTATTAATGTTAGTACTTTCTACAATTCATATTCACCAAAGCTTGGAAGCAAAAAGTGTCTTTACATAGGTGAATAAATAAATAGACTATGGGACATCCATACAATGAAAGATTATTCAGTTATAAGAAGTAATGATATATTAAGCCAAGTCATGGAGAAATCTTGAATGCATATTCCTAAAAGAAAGAAGCCAAATTAAAAAGCTACATTATGTATAATTTCAACTACAAGATATTCTGGAAAAAGCAAACCTACATAGACAGTAAAAACTCAGTGGTTGCCAGGGGCTCGGGGGGGGTGAGCGAAGGTAAATAAGTGGGACACAGAAGATTTTTAAGACAGCTATTTGGCATGATACTGTAATGAAGGATATATGTCATTATACATTAGTCAAAACTAATAGAATGTGCAACACAGAGTGAGCCCTAATGTTAATGATGGACTTTAGTTAACAGTAATATATCAATATTGGTTCATCAATTGCAAGAAAGGTACCACACCAGAACAATATGTTAATAATAAGAGAAATCTGGAAGGGGGTTGGGGTGTATGAAAACTCTCTGTACTTTCTACACAATTTTTTTATAAACCTAAAAATTCTGAGAGTAGTCCATCAATTTAAAAAATGAAAGAGAAAAACAGAATGAATCAACAAAACATGTTCCAACTATATGCTGTCTATAAGAGATTCTCTTTATTTTTTTATTGAAACATGATTGTACATATCTATGGCATACTACATTGAATATCAATACCT
The DNA here is from genome assembly GCF_000696425.1 of Galeopterus variegatus. NCBI lineage: Eukaryota > Metazoa > Chordata > Mammalia > Dermoptera > Cynocephalidae > Galeopterus > Galeopterus variegatus. The sequence continues at coordinate 935 of NW_007749609.1, read as the reverse complement.
GTGTACAGTATGTGATGCTCAAATCGGGATAATTAGTATATTCAACATTACAAAATAAGATTCTCTTTAGATTCAAAAATGCAAATAGGTTGAAACTGAAAGGATGAGGAAAGATATTTCATTCATACAGTAACCAAGAGAAAGTGTTAATTTTATACTCATATCAGACAATACCAACAAAAGGCAAGAATTGTTACTATAGTCAAAGGACAATTTATAATGATAAAATGGTTGATCCACCAAGGAGATATAACTACTATACACATGTCTACATCTAGAGACAGATCCCCAAATTACATGAAGCAAAGACTAACAGAACTGATTGGAGCAATAGGTAATGCCACAATAATAGTTCACCTTCTAATACCCCATTTTCAATAATGGATTTTTTAAAAAAGACAGAAGTTCAGCAAAGAAATATAAGATGTGAACAATGTTATAAACAAACTAGACCTAACACACATCTATAGAACACTTCACCTAAAAACACCAGAATACACATATTTCTCAGTGCACATGAAATTTTTTGCAAAATAGACCACAAGTTAGGCCACAAAACAAGTCACAATAAATTTAAAATGGTTGAAATCATATAAAGTATGTCCTCTAACCACAATAAAATGAAATTAGAAATCAATAACAGAAAAAAATTGTAAAATGCACGTGTACCTGGAAATTAACACATTCCTAAATAATAAATGATTCCGAACAAATCACAAGGGAAATTAGCAAATAATTTGAGAATGACAACAGAAAAACAATGTACCAAAACTGAATGGAATGCAGCAAATTAGATCAGAAAGAGGTGTGTTTAGATGAACAAACTTCCGTCATTGATTTGTCAGTTTCTCTGGAATGAAAAAGTGCATGTGTGTAAAAATCAAGTGACATAATAGTATGTACAAGATGGTTCCATTGTATTTTTTTTTTTTTTT
>NW_007749608.1:10331-10785 GCF_000696425.1 Galeopterus variegatus | reverse complement strand
TTTTCTGCCCTGCCTCTCTGATGTATCCTCCGGATTACATTGTATACTTTTTTATGACCTTAAGCTCCTTCCCATTCCTACATGTAATTCTATTGCCTTAACCAATGTCTGGAATACCCCTATTTCCTCATCATTTTTGAGAAGTGTTACTTATTCTGTAAGATATAATGTAATTGTCTTCCCTTCTCTGGGAAGATGTCCCCAAGTCCCCATAAGCATTGATTGCTTTCTCTTAGTTTTACCATAGAATTTTGTTGACATCAGTAGAATAACACTTACCATGCTGTGTTATATTTAGCTGTTTAAATGTGTTGATCTTCCCTGATAAACTATGATTCCTATATGGGGTCTTGTCTTTCTCATTTTTATCTCTCCAGTGTTTAGAATAGTCTGTGGCACATAGTGTTTGAAAAATATTTCTGTGATAAATGAGTTTCTTTTCTCACAATAATAC
>NW_007749608.1:5533-6386 GCF_000696425.1 Galeopterus variegatus | reverse complement strand
CCACTCTTTTGGTTGTCTTTTTACTCTGTTGAATGTTTTTCTGTGCCGAAGCTTTTTAGTTTGATATAATCCCATTTGTTTATTTTTCCTTAGTTGCCTGTGCTTTTGCGGTCCTATTCATGAAGACTGTACCCACTCCTACTTCCTGGAGTGTTTCCCCTATGTTTTCTTTAAGGAGTTTCATTGTTTCAGGATGTATATTTAACTCATTAATCCATTTTGAGTTGGTTTTGGCATATGGTGAAAGGTATGGGTCTAGTTTCATTCTCCTACACATGAGTATCCTATTTTCCCATCACCACTTGTTGAAAATGTAGTCTCTTCCCCAGTATGTAAACTTGTTGCCTTTGTCAAAGATCAGATGGCTGTAGGGGTATGGATTGATTTCTGGGTTCTCTATTCTATTCTATTGATCCATGTGTCTAATTTTATGCCAGTACCATGGTGGTTTGGTTACTGTAGCTTTGTAATATAGTTTAAATAGGGTAATGGTATGCCTCCAACCTTTTTTTTTTTTTTTTTTTGCTCAAGATTGTTTGGCTATGCATGGTCTTTTGTAATTCCATATAAATGTCTGTATAGATTTTTCCATCTCAGGGAAAAATGTCATTGGGATTTTGATGGGGATTGCATTGAACCTGTAGATCACTTTGGGTAATATGGACATTTTCACAATGTTAATGCTTCCAACCCAAGAGCAAGGGATATCTTTCCATTTTCTTGTGTCCTCTTTAATTTCTCTCAACTTGGTTTGTAGTTCTCTTCATAGAGATTTTTCACATACTTGGTCAGCTTTATTCCTAAGTATTTTACTTTTTTGGTGGCTATTGTAAATGAGCTAGCTTTCTTGATT
>NW_007749608.1:0-5303 GCF_000696425.1 Galeopterus variegatus | reverse complement strand
CATGGTCTTTTGTAATTCCATATAAATGTCTGCATAGATTTTTCCATCTCAGGGAAAAATGTCATTGGGATTTTGATGGGGATTGCATTGAACCTGTAGATCACTTTGGGTAATATGGACATTTTCACAATGTTAATGCTTCCAACCCAAGAGCAAGGGATATCTTTCCATTTTCTTGTGTCCTCTTTAATTTCTCTCAACTTGGTTTGTAGTTCTCTTCATAGAGATTTTTCACATACTTGGTCAGCTTTATTCCTAAGTATTTTACTTTTTTGGTGGCTATTGTAAATGAGCTAGCTTTCTTGATTTCTTTTTCTGCATGTTCACTGTTGGAGTATAGAAATGCTACTGATTTTTGTGTGTTGATTTTGTATCCTGCAACTTTGATGAAAAAATTTATCAACTCTAGGAGTTTTTTTTTTTTATAGAGGCTTTAGGCTGTTCAATATATAGGATCATATCATTCACAAACAGGGACAGCTTGACTTCATCCTTTCCAATCTGTATTCCCTTTGTTTCCTTCTCTTCTCTGATTGCTCTGGTTAGTACTTCCAACACTATGTTGAACAGGAGTGGTGAGAGTGGGCATCCTTGTCTAGTTTGTGCATTTAAGGGAAAAGCTTTCAACTTTTCCCCCTTCAGGATGATATTGGCAGTGGGCTTATCATATATGGCTTTAATTATGTTGAGATACTTTCCATCTATGCCTACCTTGTACAATGTTGAACTTAGTTGAATGCTTTTTCAGCATCTATAGATCATATGGTATTTGTCTCTGCTTTTATTGATGTGGTGTATCACATTTATTGATTTGTGTGTGTTGAACCAACCTTGCATCCCTGTGATGAATCCCACTTGATCATTATGTATAATTTTCTATATGTGTTGCTGTTTTCTGATAGCAAGTATTTTATATTGAGGATTTTTGCATCTATATTCATCAAGGATACTGGCCTGTAGTTTTCTATTTTCGATGCATCTTTGTCTGGTTTTCGTATCAAGGTGATGTTTGCCTCAAAGAATGAGTTTGTGAGAATGGCCTCTGTTTCATTCTTTTGGAACAGTTCATAGATAATTGGTATCATTTCCTCTTTGAAGACTTGGTAGAACTCTGCAGTGAACCCCTCTCGTCCTGGACTTTTCTTTGTTGGGAGTTTTCTGATAATGGCTTAAAACACTTTTGTTGTTATTGATCTCTTCAGATTTTCTACATCTTCTTGGCTCAGTTTTGGTAGTTTTTATGCATCCAGAAATTTATCCATTTCCTCCAGATTTTCAAATTTGTTGGCATATAGTTGTTTATAGTAGTCTCTAATGATTCCTTGTATTTCTGAGGTGTCAGTTGTAATATCACCTTTTTCATTTCTAATTTTTGTTATTTGTGTATTCTCTCTTCTTTTCTTGGTTAATCTTGCTAAAAGTTTCTTGATTTTATTTATCTTTTCAAAAAACCAACTTTTTGTTTCATTGATCTTTCATATTGTTTTATGGGTTTCTATCTTGTTTAGTTCTGCTCTGATCTTAATTATTTCTTTCTGTTTACTAACTCTAGATTTGGATTGTTCTTGTTTTTCTTGATCTTTAAGGTGAAATGTTAGGTTGTTTATTCGCCATCTCTCCATTCTTCTGATGTAAGAATTTAGTGTTTAATTTCCACGTTTTTGCATAGTTTCCAGAGTTTCATTTATTATTGATTTCTAATTAAAAATCCACTGTGATCAGAAAAAATATATGGAATAATTCCAATTTTTTTGAATTTGTTGACACTTGCTTTGTAACCTAACATGTGGTCTATCCTGGAGAATGTTCCATGTGCTGATGAGGTGAATGAATATTCTGAGGTTGTTGGTTTTAATGTTCTGTAGATATCTGCCAAGTACAATTTGTCTAAAGTATTGTTTAGATCTTGTGTTTCCCTATTGATTCTTTGCCTAGTTGATCTGTCCAATGATGACAGTGGGGTGTTCAGGTCCCCTGCTATTATAGTGTTAGTGTCTATCTCTTTCTTTTGATATAATAGTGTTTGCTGTGTACATCTGGCTGCTACAACATTGGGTGCATATATATTTGATTGTTATGTCTTCTTTATGGGTAGATCCTTTTATCATTATATAGTGGACTTCTTTATCTCTTTTTATGGTTTTCCTTTAATATCTATTTTATCTGATATAAGAATAGCTACTCCAGCTAGTTTTTAATTTCTATTTGCATGATATATCTTTTTCCATCCTTTCTCTCAGTCTATGTGAGTCAAGTGAGTCTCCTGAAGACAGCATATTGTTGGGTCCATCTTTTTAATCCAGTTAATCAATCTGTGTCTTTTGAATGGAGAATTTAATCCCTTTACATTTAGAGTTATTATTAAAAGTTGTTGACTCACATCTAGCATTTTACTGATTTTTCTTTAGATGTCTTAAGTATCATTTGTTCCTTTCTTTCTAATTATCTGTTTGTCTTCTGTATTTTTTGGTTTCTTGAGGTGATAGATAAACTATTTTTTCTCTCTCTTTTTTTAGCATTTTTGTTTTGCTGGTAGGCATTGTTCTTTCTTTGGTATTCATGGCAGTGATAGTTGTTTTTTAGGTACCATACCCAGTACTTCCTTGAGACTTTCTTGTAGGGCTGGACATGTGGTAGTGAATTCACATGATTTTTGTTTGTCTGAGAAATATACTATTTGTCTTTCATTTAGGAAGGATAGCCTTGCTGGGTAAAATATTCATGGCTGGTAATTTTTGTCCTTTAGTGTTTTGAATGTATCATCCCATTCTTTTCTGGTTTTTAGGGTTTCTGATGATAAGTCTGATGTTATCCTGATTGGGGCTCCCTTAAAGGTGACTTGCCACTTCTCTCTTGCAGTTTCTAATATTTTCTCTTTGTCTTTGAGTTTTGCTAGTTTTATTATCACGTGTCTAGGAGAGGATCTTTTTGGGTTGAATGTGTTTGGAGATCTTTGGGCTTCCCGAATCTGGAGATCTGTGACTTTCCCTATACCTAGGAAGTTCTCTGCTATTATTTCACTGAATATGTTTTCAATGCCCTTTCCTATTTCCTCCCCTTCTGGAATACCTATAATTTGGATATTTGAGTGCTTAAGGTTATCTGTAGTCTCTCTTAGATTTTTTTTCAGTTTTTTTTTTGATTCTCTTTTCTTTTTTCTGGTCTGCCTGTGTTAATTCAAACAGCCTGACTTCAAGGTTAGAAATTCTCTTTTCTGCTTATTCAAGTCTGCTGGTTAAAACCTCTGTTGTGGTTTTTATTTCTTTGAATGAATCCTTCAGCTCCACAAGCTCAGCTACATTCTTTTTCAAGGCATTGATTTCTTTGTACATTTCTTCTTTCAGATCCCATATGGTTTTTTTTCTCATTTCATTGTGTTGTTTCACTGAGTTTTCTTGTATCTCATTTAGTTTCCTTAAATTGTTACTCTAAATTCCTTGTCTGTCATTTCAAAGCTTCCCATTCTATAGTATCTAGTGCTTGAGAGTTATTATTTTCCTTTGGTGGTGATGTACTTTCTTGATTTTTCATATTTCTGGTATCTTTCCTTTGGTGTTTTGTCATTGTGTCCAGAGGTATCACAGACTATTCGTTTCACCCTGATGTCTGGCTTGGATCCTGAAGTGACTGCTGCTTCTGGTCAGCAGGAACTCACCTGGGCTGGGGTTCCCACTGCACCTGCCTTCTCTGGGATAGCTGGCTCAGGGTGTGGGGGCCCTGAGGCTCTTAAGTCTGTCCCGGGGGCAGTGACCAGCCTGGGCTGGAAGTCCCACCCTGCCTGCCTTTTCCAGCTTGGCTGACTCAGAATGTGGGAGCCCCAAGCCTCTTATGTCTCTCCCAGCAGCAGAGACTGGCCTGATCCAGAGGTCCAGCCCCACCTGCCTTCTCTGGCACAGCTGGTTCAGGGTGCGGGGGCCCCAAGCCTCTTAAGACACTCCCAACAGTGGGGACTGGCCTGGGCCAGAAATCCCACCCACCTGCCTTCTCCAGCTTCGCTGGCTCGGGATCTGGGGGTCCTGAGCCCCTTAAGTCTCTCCTGGCAGTGGGCACTGGCCTGGGCCAGAAGTCCCATCCCACTTGCCTTCTCCAGGATGGCTGGCTTGGGGTGTGGGAGCCCCGAGGCCTTTAAGACTCCCCCAGTGGTGGGGGTCAGCCTGGGATGGAGGTCCAGCCCTGCCTGTCTTCTCCAGCCTGGCAGTCTCAGGGTGTGTGCGACTAGAAGCTCTAAAGTCTCTCTACACAGAGGGGAGCAACCTGCACTAGGGTCCCACAGTGCACAGTTCCTGCCTGTTCCAGCATAGATCTCAGGTCTTCTGTTGTTGCTCCTTAACAGTTGCAAGCTGGTCGTTCTGTGGGAGAAAGCGACATCAGGGACCGACTACTCCACCATCTTGACTGGAAACTCTCTAGTTCCCGGCTCACTGGCAGATCCGGCTTGGCTCCTGAGGCTTGGTCAGAGGAGAGTGGCTTTTCCCCTCTCTCTCAAGCTGGTCTGTGCAGATGAGCTGGCCCAGCCCAGCTCAGCCCAGCAGTAGTAGGAGTTGCCCATGGAGGGGCGGCAGTGGCGGCGTTGTGTCAGTCCTTATTTTTTTTAACCTTAATATGAAAATGAATTTCTGACTCAACTTTTTAATTTATTTGCCTTCTTCCATATACATTCCTGTGAATCCTTTATATTCCTGCTTAGCCTCTTGTGGAAATACATTATTTATATTGAACAAGGAATTGACACTCTTCTGCAACTTTGTCCAAATCACTTAATATCAAAAGATAGGGTACAGGAAAAAACACATTTACTTGAAAGGTCAGCATTTTTAGCTAAGCATTTGCTTTTCTCCTGTTTTTTTTTTTTTTTCTTTCTGTGTATTTATTTCTTTGCTCCAGTACCTGAAGCAAAATGAGAAAAAAAAATGGAAAATATTGTTCTATCTGGCAACTTTTCTGTTATTTGGACCAATCATAAATACTTGAATCAAAATTATAAAGATAAAAATATCTAAGCCCCCGTCTGAAGAGGCCCCCTGAACCATTTAATGTTTGGAGAAAAAGAAGAAGTTTTAAATACTCTGTACGTATTAGAGCATCCCATGGTCCTATAGAACAAATTGCTTCATAGGGTGAGATTTCCTCTCAATATTTATATCAACATTTCACTAAGGAAAGTTTCTGATCAACTATAAAAATAAAAGACGATTAGTGAGGTAGATAATTTAAAGCTATAGCTTGATTGAAACTCTATCCATTATCTCACGTTCTTTAATGTGTCTGAAACCACTGACCAATTTTTTTTCACAGAAACAGAA
>NW_007749607.1:5361-10786 GCF_000696425.1 Galeopterus variegatus | reverse complement strand
GGGCAGTCTTGTGGAACTAAGTCCTTAAACCTATGGAGTCTGATGCTAACTCTGGGTAGTGACTGTCAGAATTGAATTGAATTGAATTGTAGGACACCCAGTCAGTGTTGGAGAATTGGAGAACTGGTTGGAGTCAGGAGGGAAAAAAAAAACCCTCACTTGTGAATATAGATGCAAAATTCTAAATAAAATATTAGCAAATCAAATCAAGCATCCATTTACAGTTTTTTTTCCTAGTAATACAAAGGTGATGTAATATTCTAAAATCAATCAAGGTAATTCACTTTAGTAGAAAAAAATCATAAAATCATCTTGATAGATACATTAAAATGATGACCTCAAGGAACGTGATTTCAAGAAGTAACATCAGATTTATATTTCCTTCCTCTCCCGGAATTCTGACCCTCCAGTTTGAATTAATTGGTAGGAAAAAACTGTAGTCTATTCCAGGCCTAACCTGAGCCATAGTCTATACCACTTGTTATGTTGCAAGGGGCCCTGATTTCCAGGACCTTCTGGCTTTGCATTTTGATCTCCATTCCTGGTTTTGTGTGTCTTTTACTGATGCTTCAATCTGCAAGACAAAACAGAAGGAGGCTGGCAAACAAGCACTATTTACAATTAATTATCAGGTGCACTGGTATGTAGTTGGGGGACAAATGTGAACTGCAATCCTGGAAGATTAAGTAACTTATCAGTTCCCACTGCTGATAGTGGCAGAGCTGAACTGTAAACCCAGCTCCAGAATTTATACACTTGATCATTCTGCATCACTAACCCTACATGTACATAAGCAACCATAATACTGAGCATTAAGTGTCAAATAGACATAAGTCACACATTTTGTGCTGTGAAAGTACAAAGGAAAGAGATTATTTCCAACCATGGTGGGTTGGTTCTGAAAGAGATAGCATTTAAGCTGAGACTTAAAATATGAAGGTTTTAACTGGCAGAAAGAGTGAATTAGTCAGCATAGATCAGGTTATGCTGCGGTAACAAAGGTTTAACACAGCAAAGGCTTCTATCTCTTGTGCAGATGCTAATTCAAGTTGAGCAATGTCTAGGGCCCTCCCTTGATGTCGTGTCTGAGCAATCCAGGCTGCTACCATCTGTGGTTCCTCATTCAATCGCATGTGCTCATGATCACTGTGCAGAGGAAGACGGACACAGAGAACTCGCACCCACCTGGAAGCTACACACACACTTACCACTTCTGCTCACAGGCTATTAGTTCTAAGAGAGGACATGGAGTATTTGGTGAGAATGCATTGCCTCTGCCACAGAGAAGGACATTCCACGCTGAGAAGGAGCATGTGCAAGGTGTGAACAGATAAAAATGTGTGGTATTCATGGGAAGAGCAAGTAGATCTAGGACATGACAGGCCTTCAGTGTCATTCCATGGCCGTGGAAGCTCTTGGGGAGAAGCAGCATAGTTTGCCTTGTTTTACACGATTATCGATGGTAGCCAAAAGGGGAGCATGCAGAGATAAGAGGCGAGTGAGCTGGTTCTAGCAGCAGTCCAGGCAGAAGCCATGAGTGTGGTCACTAGGAGCACTGTGGATGTGGACTCTCTTGCACTTGGAGACGGGATACAATCTGGTGAGGGCAAGAGAACATGATTCCAAGGCTTCCTACCTCTCTGCCAAGAATGTTATCAGTATCCAAAATAGGAAACACAAAAGTAGCAGCCTGTTTTCGAAATGAAAAACTTTAGTTTGTTTTATGCTGCTGGAACATTCTCGTGTACACAGAAATGTCTAGGAGACCACTGAAATACAGCCTCAAGCTCTGGCGAGTGAAAGAGGGTATCCCAGGATGAGGGTACAGCGTAAGCAAAGGGGTGGAGGCAAGAAATACCCGCAGAGGACCACATGAATGGAGGTCTTTCCTTGTACATTAACTCAGTCCTTCTGGCCTGCCTGCTACATGACTGCACCTGGTGAACCCCTCAAGTGCAATCAACTCTCCAGCTCCTATCAACCAAATCCAGAACCATCCAGATGAACTGCTCCTTCTTGATGCAACTGTTTCAGTCTTGCAGTAGCTATTTTTCTGCAATTCTTCTTAATTCTATGTAATATTGTATGAGCATTCAATTCGCAAAGTCCTTTTAATACACATGCATGTACCATGGTCTGAATGAGACCACTGGTTTCCCAAGCCTCAGTGAAGGTGAGAAATAGACAGTGTCAGCTGTGTGACCCTGGGCCAGTCATTTGACCTCTCTGAGCCTCAGTTATTTTTATCCACTGGGGGAAAATAATTAAAATCTGCCCTATCTATTTAAAAGAGTGGTTGTGGGGTTGGCTGGTTAGCTCACTCGGTAGAATGTGGTGCTAATAACACCAAGGTCAAGAGTTTGGATCCCTGTACCAGCCAGCCACCCCCCACCCCCCAAAAAGTAAAAGGGTGGCTGTGAAGACCAAATGAAAATAACGAATGTGGAACAGTCATACAGTGTCTAAGTCACTGTAGGAAGGTGATGGAGTGGGGTGGGAGTGATAGAGATTTAACTGACTACTTCCTATGGGTGATTGCTACAAACAACATAATTGTCCTCCAGGAGCTGGGGTGGGAGAGTATATAGATAAATAGAGATGACTAACACACACAAAATAGAGTGTATCCCATTGAAGCTGTGTGGATTCTAGTTGCAAAGGAACTCAAAAGGGGCAGCAATCATGGGATGGTCAAGAAATGCTTCCTGGAGGAAACGGACTTTGAAGGGAACTCATGATGTAGCCAGGTAGAGAGGAAGGAGGTGTGGTTCGACCTGGCTGCATCAGAGGGAAAGAATCATGCAGGAGAGAGCTGAATCAGAAAAATTCCACTTGCCACCTCCCACTCAGCCAGCCTGCCCCTGACGCTGGAAGGCTCCCCCTTCCACCAGATCCCTGAGGAGGGAAAGAGCATGGGACAATGTCCTAAGTCAACACAAAAGGGCAGGATTTCCTATTTCAATCTTTGTTGCTAAGCCAGCATTTGCAGCTGACCACAATCTCAAGAAACGGGTGGAGATCAGGTGCACAGTGAAGGCTGCACAGACAGCCTCACCAATCAGTGCCCCGGGCACAGCGCCAGCCACTCAGACAGCATGCAAGACACAGCCAGGGCTCCTCGTGCAAGACTGGCTGCACGCTTTATCTGCATGGACACTTTCTTGGCTCTGAGAACTGTTTTGGAACAAGAACTATTCATTTCAGCTCCACTCAGAGCGTCAGTCCTTGGCCTTCTGCAATGTCAGAACCTGACAGTGTCTCAGGTCCCTGGGTCAGCCATGGGGCCAGCAGTGAGAAGGGAGCAGAGACAACCCCAGGAGCATGCTGGAGGGGGGCCTGGGAGGTGGCCCCACTGCTTGTGGGGATGGCCAGGGGACCAAGGAGCTTCAGGCAGTGGGAGTCACTCCTTCCAGCAGCAGCCAGCTGTCTCCTTCCCCCCAACACACATACACCCTGTTATGCTAGTTTCTGATGACAGGGCTTAAAGCTTCCTTGTCCTTTCACTCATAACATTTCAAGTCATAAGTAACTTTTATTCAAAATACTGTACTTCATTGGGTGAAACACCATCTTCTTAGTACAGAGGCAGGGGAAGGGGGCAGAGATAAACAGCAGATGGAGAAGTCGTACCTGCTTTGCCAGATAGAAATTTAAACTTCTCTGATAAAAATATCAGCAGCTTCATTCCTTCCCTTTGTGTTAAAAAAAAAAATGAAGAATTTGAAACAAACTTTCAAAAGGAATTTAAAAGAGCTATTTTTAAAGACAATGAAGAGGGGCAGATTTCTTTCTAGCAGGGAGGTCTCATTTGCACAAAGGAAGGATTTGCTGAGAAGAGGGAAACATGCGTGCCATGTACATTCTTCCCATTAAAGCACAGAACACCTTCTCCCATGTAAATTCACTTAAAGGGTTCTCTTAAAAAATTATAATAAATCAGAAGTGCAAAAAATGTGACTGGCTCCTCGGGTCTGCATGGTCTTGGAGATCTTGGCCATCTCCTTGTCTCAAGCAGAAACCCTGCCCACCAACCACAGGAGAAAACCCACCTTGATTTTAAAGCTCCCCAAAATGGTGCTGCTGTGGCCTTTCTCCAGGCCCCTTTATCTTTGTGTCCTGTGTGCCTCCCTTCTGAAGTACCTCTTTTCATCAGGCACAGTGAAGCCCCCTGGTCCTCTCCCACACTGTCACCTCCCACCTCACCCTGCCCCCACTGACTAGATGTATTAGTCCCTTTCTGTTATTCGTAATGAAATACTTGGAACTGTGTGATTTATAAGAAAACAAAACTTATTGCTTACAGTTTCTGAGGCTGGGAAGTCCAAAGTCCAGGGAACACATCTGGCGATGGTCTTGGTGATGACCCAGGGGTCTTACATGGCAGAAACAGCAGAGTAGAGAGAGAGAACTTCTCATGTGCTCTCCTTTTAAAGCCTTCAGAGCCACGCCCCTGACCACCATTATTAACCCATTCACTACTGCATGGTCCTGCAACCTAATCACCTCTTCAAGGCCCCACCTTTCAATGACCATAATAAGATTTCCCACCCTCAACAGTTACAGTGAGAATTCAGCTTCTAATATATGGACTTTGGGGACACAATTCAATCAGCCCACAGCACCAGACCACAGTTTCCTGGTTCTCCAAGAATCCTGACTTCTCCACAACTATTTAATGAGGCCTCAAACAAATGCTGCAAGGGAGAGGTCATCCTTAGACCCAGCCTGGCCCCACCGCAAGTGTTTCTCCTCTCAGATTCTAGTTGACTGATATATAACATTGAGCATTTAAAAAACAGACAGTCACTAAAAGGACCAGAAAATGACAGCTTCTTTATCCTATCTACCCCATGCTCACAGTTTCTTCTCACAGTAAGTAGCTGTCACCATCTGTAAGATCTCAAGGACTAGGATTTCCTTTTAAACCAGAGAGGGCTCCCTGAAGGGCAGTCATAATTATGTACTTTGCCTTGTTCAGTGGATTGAATTGTGTCCCCTCCAAAGTTTAATGTGTTGGAGGCTTGGTCCCCCTTGTGACAGCATGAAGAGGGTAGGAAATTTCTGCCATATGAGACCTTTGGGCCACTGTCACCAACACTGAGACCCTCACCAGATGTGTTCCCTGGACTTTGGACTTCCCAGCCTCAGAAACTGCAAGCAATAAATTTCACTTTCTTTATAAATCACTCAGTTTCAGGTATTTATGTTATAAGCAACAGAAGTGAACAAATACAAAATATATGGTGGCCTCAGTTCTGTTCTCTCCTTTTGATACAAGCAATTCTAAATTCCACCCAAGCCTCATTAAAATCCCTCCTCCCTGAAGTCCTCATTCAAGCCCAACTCTTCCCTTAAGTTGAAGAGGAAAGCATTCTAGAGGGCTAGAAGAATTTTTTTCCACTGCACTCCTAGAGGGTCAGTGCTC
>NW_007749607.1:0-5133 GCF_000696425.1 Galeopterus variegatus | reverse complement strand
ATTCTAAATTCCACCCAAGCCTCATTAAAATCCCTCCTCCCTGAAGTCCTCATTCAAGCCCACTCTTCCCTTAAGTTGAAGAGGAAAGCATTCTAGAGGGCTAGAAGAATTTTTTTCCACTGCACTCCTAGAGGGTCAGTGCTTCCGGAACACAGAAGGTGCTAGGCTTACATGGCAGAAACAGCAAGTGTCCCATGGGTGCTGGAGGCCACAGCAGGCTCCCTAGCCCTGCTCTTCAGCCCACTGCATGCCATCAGCTAACCGCCCCCAGGCAAAGTTTCTGCACAGGTGGACTCTTCCCTCCTTCTGCCACATCTTAGACAGGCCCAGGCATCAGAGGCAGGAAGCAGCTGGCTGGTGCACATGTCTACCCGGGGACTGCACTGAGCCTGAGATGGAGACATGGATGTGACAGTCTCCATCATGAGAAGGAAGGGCCCTTCTGACTGGCACTGCTCTCCCCGGCCCATGAGAAGCTGCCATTCCTAGGTGGCTGGAGCTGTGGGGTGCACAGGGAGACCCCGAGTGAACTCTCTCAGCTCAGGGAAAACAGGACAGCCCATCCATTCTTCTTGCTCACACCAGAGTGCTCACTTGAACCTGAACCTGTCCACATCATTCACCTGCTCCAAACTCCTCAGCGGCTTCCTTTGGAAAAACTCAGACCATCTTTATAATGCATAGGAGACCTTTATGATCTGTCCCTGCCTTCCTGTCCAACCTCACAGTCCCCTTGTCCAACAAAACTCAGCAACAGCAAACAACTTGCCCTCAAACCCACTGGCATGTCCACACCTCTGTGCTTTGGCATGTACCGACCCCACTGCCTGGGGCTTCCTTCCTGTGCCCAGGAGAAGCCTCAGCACCCTGCAAGCTTCAGGGTTCTCTCCTCCACGGTGCCTGCCTCTCCCCTCAAGTAGAATTGGCAGTTCCTTCTCACCACGGTCTTAATGTTATGTTTTGACCACTGTAGTGAGACAAGCTTTACCGTGTCATGCTGACAGTTCTTTCAGTGTTGTCTCTTACTAGCGTCAGTTTCCTTATCTGTAAAATAGGGATAATAATCAAACCTATCTTGTCGCATTGGTGGGAAGATTGATCCCGGGATGCAGCAGGAGGTGGTTGGGGAAGGGGACAGGGGCAGTAAGGAGGGCAATGCAGACTGCGTCCATGAGGAGGTTACTCCTGCGAGCTACTGGAGATCTATCTGCTGGGGAACCTGAGCCCCACCTGAGAGGGAAGGAAGTCTAATATTTATCTGGCAACTCCCCATTGTTGTCAGTTGCAGGCTGATACTGGGGGCGTCCACTCCCTGACGCTCTGGCCACACATGTACCAGTCATGTTCCTATGGCCAGAGAAAAGTCCCTGGGAAGAGAGGCTCGGGTGCTTGCAGAAGTCCCTGCTCTTGGGTAAGATGCCCACAGTATCCATCCTGTCTACCTCCAGCTCTGCCATTGGCTGCTCAGTGAGCTTAACTCATCTAGAAAGTAGGTGTATTTGATTAAGTGCACCCTAAGGCCCCTGAGCCCAGTCCTCAGTCATTGCTGGGCACCATGAAGCTGCCCTTGGGTGGGTCATTTAGCTCCAGGAGTCTTTTAAGGGTGGAGCCATGCCTGCTTTGCTCATCACTGTGTCCCTGGTATTTAGAAGAGTGCTCAACACACGCTAGCCTCTTAGTACACGTTGGTTGACTGGCCAGCTGACCGAGAGAAAACGGTGCAGAATGTGGTTACAGCATGAGGAAACCCTGACTTTTTTTATTGAAATGTAATTGATTATACATATTTGTGGGGTACAGAGTATCAATACCTGTGCACAATGTGCAGTGATCAAGTCAGGATAATTAACATATGCATCATTACAAAACATAGTCATTTCTTTGTGTTGAGGACATTCTATCTCCTTTCTTTTAGTCATTTGATAACATGCAGTAAATTATTGTTAATTATAGGTGCCTAGCTCAATTGTACATTAATAGAGCTTGTTTTTCTTTCTTTCTTTTTCTTTTTTTTTTTTTAATAAAAGATGACCGGTAAGGGGATCTTAACCCTTGACTTGGTGTTGTCAGCACCACGCTCACCCAGTGAGCTAACCAGCCATCCCTATATAGGATCTGAACCCGTGGCCTTGGTGTTGTCAGCACCGCACTCTCCCGAGTGAGCCATGGGGCCGGCCCTGAGCTTGTTTTTCTTAACTAGCTGTTTTTGTCCATTAATCCATTTCTTGGTATCCCCTTTCCCCCTTCCCCTTTCCTGGCTCTAGAAACCACAGTTTGTTCTCTCCTTCTGAAGGTTCAATGTATTATTATGAGTTTTTTTCTTTCTTTTTCTCTTTCTTTCTTTCTTTCATCTTAGCACCCACTTATGAGTGAGGACATGTGGTATTTCTCTCTGTGTGCCTGGCTTATTTTGCTTAACATAATTTTCCCCAAGCTCATCCATGCTGCTGCAAATGACAGAATTTCATTCTTTTTTATGGCTGGGTAGTATTGCACTGTGTATATGTACCACATTTTCCTTATCCAGTCATCCGTCAGTGGACATTTAGGTTGATTCCATATCTTTGCTATTGTAAATAGAGCCACGATAAGCATGGAAGTGAGTGTCTCTTTGGGCATATACCCAGTAGTGGGGTTGCTGCATCGTATGGTAGTTCCAACTGCAGTTGTTTGAGGATACTATTTTCCATAATGGCTGCACAAATTTACAGTCCCACCAACAGTGTCTGAAGGTCCCCTTCTCTCCACATCTTTGTCAGCATTTGTTATTCTCTTTTTTATAATAGCCAGTCTAACTTGGGTTAGATCGTATCTCTTTTTTTTTTTTTTTTCCTTTTTGTCTTTTTTCGTGTCCGGCAACGGATCGCAACCCTCAGTGTCGCGCCCATACCGGACTGGGACCGGCAACGGAATCGCAACCCTCGGTGTTGCGCCCGCACCTCGCTCAGCCAGTGAGCGGGAACCGGTCTGTATGTGGGATCCGAACCCTCGGCGGGAGCGCCACCGCGCTCCCAAGCGGCGCACTGTAGCAGTGCGCCACCGGGCCGGCCTAGATCGTATCTCAATGTAGTTTTGGTTTGCATTTCCCCGATGCTTGGTGATGCTGAGCAGTTTTTCATGCACCTGTTGGCCATTTGCATGTCTCCTTTAGAGAAATGCCTATTCAGCCCCTTTGCCCATTTTTTAAATAGGATTATTTGTTGTTGTTGTTTGCACTAAGTTGAGTTCCTTTTATATTCTGAGTATTAATCCTTTGTTGGAAGCATAGTTTGCAAATATTTTCTCCCATTCTGTAGCTTGTCTTTTCACTCTGTTGATTGTTTCCTTAGCTTTGCAGAAGCTTTTTAATTTGATATCATCCCATTTGGAAACCCTGACATTTAGACTGAAACCCAACCAAGCGACTCTATGCAATGGAAGACAGTGATCACTGTCTTTTGAGCTGTGTGTATGTTGTGGTCTATGTGTGTAAGATGTTTTTTAACTTTCAAATATTGCACTTCAGATCCAGAAATGGCAATGTATAGGAACTATGAAATTAATACGTGGTTGTCTTCTTACCTATGTGACTCAGAGCTGGGACGGGCCCCGTTGAACTGCAGTCCCTGCGCCTCTGCTCCTGGTAACAGGCTCTTCACCTTCCCACATGCTGCCCTGGCAATGCTGATTCTTCAGGACCAAGAGCCAGCGAGGAAACCTAAAGATACTGTTTTTATCACAACACATGCCAGTCATTTAATCAAATCAAGCAGCACTAACCCCCCTAAAGGGCTGCTCTCTGCTCCTGCCCATCATCTCCTGGACACTTCCCAGAGTTGGTCCCCTGCCCACCTCCCAGGGCACAGGTGATGATCAGGGTTACCTTTTGCAGAAATGCCATCCTCGGCCTGTACTGCTGGCCTTGGTGTCGGATTGTCATCCTGGACCCCGGGTGAATTCACAGCCAGAGCACCAATGGCAGAGAAAAGGGAAAGCCCCAAGTTGCCAAGCCGGCCTGGCTGGCCCAAGCCCTGGCGTCGACGGAGGCGGCCGGCGGGCCTGGGAGGGCGCGGGGCGGCTGCTGCTGCGGCCCCTCGACTGTCACTCGGCGCCCGCCGACTGGCACAGCAGCTGGAACCCGCGCCAGCCAATCAGCGCGCGGCGCCGCGGGCTCATTAGCATGCGCTGCGCGGGTGCCCACCGGCCGCCAGGGGGCGATGTCCGACTCCGCCGGGTCCCCGCGGAGCCTCAGGTGAGACCCGCAGGTCCTCAGGTGAGACCCGCAGGTCAGCGGCCCGCGAGTGCGAGGGTCCGCCGCAGAGAGCGCCGCGGGCCACACCCATAAAGCCTGGGAGAGTGGAAACAGTTTGCAGTGCGCTGTGGATCCCTGGCTGGCCTGTCCCCGAGACACGAAGTGGCGGTTAGCAGATTGCTTAACCCTTTCTAAGCGTCACTTTCCTCATCTAACCCGAGAAATGCAAGTGAGTGGTAGGAAATGACACCTGTCCGTCAGGTGCTGTGAGGACAGAGTGAGTAGCTGAGTTCGCACTGGCAGTGGAATGTGGCTGGCGGGGGGGAATGCTGCTCCCCTCCCGATGGGCTGGCCCGACCCCGCAATTGCCGTTTAGCTGCAGGATCCCAAGCAGGTTATGGAACCTCTCTGGGCTTCGTTTTTCTCAATTGATCAGTGCAAATAACTGCACCCCACCCCCTCTTGGAAGAGGTTTTGTTTGGTTTTGGTTTTGGTTTTAAGATTACTGATCTGATGAATGTACAAAAGCCACAAACGCTTAGAACTGTGACTGACATGCGGCGAATGTCCGGTAAACAATAGTTTCTCTTACCTCTGGGGTCTCGTTTTTAAAAATCACCATGCCCAGTGGTTCCACTATATACGTAGTCATACACACACACACGTGTACACACACACGTAAAATTTGGTCTGCTAGCTAAATGTCTAGCAGAACAAGATGTCCCAGGCCTAACTCTTGGGACTCTCAGGATCAGGGACATACCTGTTTTTCCTTTCTAGGACTGGGCAGCCTGAGTGTGGCAAATAAAGCTTATGTCAGAAGAGGGGTGGGTGGGCGTCTGTCCTAAGAGGTCCCTTCCGTGAATACCTCTTCAGATCATCTGGTTCCCATTCCGGGGGGG